>NC_090745.1:88283641-88303641 GCF_036898095.1 Palaemon carinicauda
ATAGATATATATATAAATATATATGCCTATATGCTGTATATAGCCTACTCATATATATATATATATATATATATATATATATATATATATACTGTATATATATATGTGTGTGTGTGTATATATATATATGTATATATATATATATATATATATATATATATATATATATATATATATATATATATAAATATAGCCCATAAACATATACATTCAATGAAGCAAATATTAAATCCTGAATTTTCGTCTCGTTTCATTTTTATTTTTGGAGAAATCTTAGCCCGAAAAATTAGGTATGTCCTTTGGAAATCCAATATTCCTTTTGTTTAGTCATCTAATATATATGGAAGTGTATTTGAGAGTAGAATGCTAGGCAATATTGATCAGGAATTTTTATTTTTGTTTATACTGTATGTTGATGACGTAAGTTGTCCTTGGGCGAGAAACAAAAATGTAAATATCATCTTTGATAGATTGAATAACTTGGTGCAACCATTAGATTTTACTATGGAAATGGAGAATGATAGCAGCCGTATGCATATGTGTCATAATGGGTTTAAATTTAGTACATACAGAAACCATACCACTAGTCGGCATATGTGCATTTATTTTCGGGCCACTGCAATAATATTATAAAGAATCCGTTTTTGCACATGGGGTTTTAAGAGCTTTCTTAATATGTAGCCCCTAATAGAGTGATCATGTGGTAAATTAAATAATAATAAATGTAATAAATTAGAATATCCTTAAATTGTATTAGGTTGTACATTAAAAATGGAAAAAAAAAATCCATTATGGCATAATATCAGAGAAATTCTAAATAATTACTCATGCAATCATACAGTAATAACTTTAAAGGTATTCCTCTTGTGTTATAAAAAAATAAAATCTTTGCGGAAATGTAATATTTAAGAACAGTAATAGTGAAAACAGTGTCTATTAATTATTATCCTGACGATGCGAAAGCTGTATCTATCGTATTGTATGTAATTCATGGACAAGTTGTGAAGCTGGTAAATCACAGGAAAAGAGAATTCAACAGAATAAAAAGTTGTCTTGAAACATTCAAAATCAAAAGAAAAATTGTGTTGAAAGCATATATAGATATAAAATTGTTTTTTTTTTGTGTGTGTGTGTGTGTGTATTTAAGTTTCAAGTTTTATGAGTAATGTAAAAATGAATTTGACTCGAAATTAGGATCCGGTCACTGTACAGTATACTCTGTCGACTTTAATATTTGAGTCCAACATCTGGCGAAAGATGGAGATTGCTTGACTGGTGTTCGGTGTCTATTGTTTTACCGTAATCAGCATTTCTCTGTGAGAGCAGTTTATGTCCTTTATGTAGCAGGCAAAAGGGTTCTGTCGTAGTTATTCTCTCTCTCTCTCTCTCTCTCTCTCTCTCTCTCTCTCTCTCTCTCTCTCTCTCTCTCTCTCTCTCTCTCTCTCTCTCTCTCTCTCACAAGAGCAGAAGCTCATTCTGAGACATTATCATACGTAAAATATGCAAACTAGAGATTGTGGTGTTCCATTTAAGTTTTCATCTCGAGAACTTTTGCGGTCTTTTGGTTGCCTCATTTTCGACTAGGACTGTTTCTTCTATGGACGAACTGAGTTAAAGGGAAACATAGAATTCTCTCTCTCTCTCTCTCTCTCTCTCTCTCTCTCTCTCTCTCTCTCTCTCTCTCTCTCTCTCTCTCTCTCAGAAGATCACCAGAGCTGATGGCACAATATGAAGAGCCTTTGCAAGGGTGTTATATGAATAGAAATTTCAGATTAACAGTTGTGATTTGCCTTTGTTTCGTCCTTGAAAGAGATTTGTGTCTGAGTTTTGGACGAATGGCATTGTGATGAAAGGACTTTCTTGGACTGTGAGAAGGGGGAGGGTTGTGGGGGTGGGGGGAGCTTGCAAGAGAAATCCCTCTTTAAAGATTACCTCCATACGAAGTTAAGTTATTATTGAAAGGGGATTCTCTCTCTCACTCTCTCTCTCTCTCTCTCCCTCTCTCTCTCTCTCTCTCTCTCTCTCTCTCTCTCTCTCTCTCGTGCGTGTGCGTGTGTAAAATAGAGCTACCTGCGTCGTCGTCTTGAATTCAAGCACTTTCATTTGCATAAGGTTATTTATGCACTTACTATCTTTTCTCCTTTTGTGAAGCTATATATTGTTGCAAATGTTCAGCTGTATTCTTTTACTTATGCATGTATACAAATTTGTACTTTGTTATTTATCCTGGTAACATTATTTTTCGAACTTGTAATACTCACCAAGTTAATAATGATAGGTGGTTTTTTTCTCTCTGGTGAATAATAGCGACAGCAAGGAAGATCTCTTTTCCCAAGCAATGGAAATTGATTACGTTTTAAAGATGATTATTTTTCTATGTATTTTATAGAGGCACTATGTCTTCTATCTAGTCACAATTCTAAGAAAATAAGAGAAGGAATAATGTGGTTAAACAGAAAGTGAGCAAAACTCTATGTATTATTTTTTATTACAATAAATATGGTATGAGTGGCTTGACTGGTGTAAGCCGACAGTTGCTTAAATAGTTCCTAAAAAAAAGAAAAAAAAAGTTGCCTATAATCGTAAAGAAATAGAATTCTGGTCCAAGGTAATTCACTAATCTGTCTAACTCACAAAAGGTCATGAATTCCAACTATGTGAACTAGATTTTTTACATGGAAAATATGTACACCATAAACATTTAACAATGTGGTTGAAAAGAATTGGGCATGTAGGAAACAAATACCATTAGAAAAAATAAACCAAGGATTGAATGGAGGTATAGACATAATGAAAATTTGAATATGCCCAGATGAGGTAGGAATAGTTTGAGATTGAAAAGAAAAATAATAAGGTTTAAAGGCCACTAATGAATGGCAGAGACAAGGAACGGTGCCAATGCTCTTGCTTCCAGGATAATGTCCTGGAGACTGACCGTATATACATATGATCAGCGGCCAAGCCCCCTCTCTACCCAAGCTTGGATCAGGGAGGGCCAGGCAATGGCTGCTGATGACTCGGCAGGTGGACCTATAGGCTTCCCCCAAATTTCTCATCCTTACCTCACAAGGATGGTGAGGTTGGAGATAATACAAGAAACTATCGAGTTTGAGCCGGTCTTGAACCCCAGACTAGCAGACCGTTAGGGAAGGACGTTTCTAATAAGTTACCCAGCAGATTCAGTGCTCACTAGAACCTACTGTATTTGTTAACCTTGCAAGTATATCATTGACTTTTGTCCTTCATATTCTTATATAATATTCTGAGCTCTATTATTGTATCCACCCTTCCCTGGGCCTTTAATTTGAGGAAACTTGAATCCAAATTACATGAACGCCATTAGATATTTATTTTATCAATGGTTAGCCGTTTCTAAGTAGACATATAAAGATTTTTACTACACATTCATATGTAATAGTAATTATACACACCCCGTTTTTAAGATTTGGTGAATATTTGCCCTTGAAGTTGGGTCTCCTCTATTTGAACAAACTTTATTCCATTTTATCATCGGAGGATTCGTGCCAAGTTAGAAATTTTATAGCCTTACTTTCAGTGTAACCTCTTGAAACTTTTAGGTATTTTCCATAAAAATAAGGAAATTTATAACTTGTAAAATACGCAATGTCAATATTTTCTTCCAAGCATCTACTTCGTATTTATGAATTTAGTCTTAGCATATTTGAATTCATTTACATTAAGATACGTTAGTAAAATACTAACGTATTTATCTATTTCTTTAGCGTAAGATTTCACCAAACTATTTTTCGCTCATCATGAATATATTAAATTTGTTAGAATCAAATAAAATGAGTGAACATTTTTATTATGAGCACGAAGTGCACCGTACGTAGGTTCGCTTAGATTTATATTCATTACCAAAGTATCAAAACCCAGACGATATTAGGCATTAAAAGGGTGGTGAAAAGATAAAGAGAAGAAGCGATTGATTGGTGGTTCAGAAAAGTGTGTTAAATAATGTCATATTGGTAAAAGTGTTCGAAGACATATGACTGATTCGTAGGTGAAAAGGAGCTTCATGAGTAAAGATAAATTCTTAATGTTATTGTCGTATGTATTAATAGCTACTAATTTCTCTCTCTCTCTCTCTCTCTCTCTCTCTCTCTCTCTCTCTCTCTCTCTCTCGTGGTGCACGCGTGCGCGGACACGCACATATATGCACAAAGGATGACATCAAAGAGGTAAAGAGGTTTGAAGTAAATCCTCAGTTATGCAAATACAGTAGATCAGATTAATTACAGGTAATCATATATAGTAGGGTGAGGCAATTTTGGACACCTTTTTAGTAACCTTTGTACAAAATCTATATTAATAATTTATGACCAAATACCAAACATGTTTATAAGAGAAGGAGGTCTCGTCTATAAAAATGGCTTGTTTCATAATCATCAAAGAATTAGAAATTCTCGTATTACAGTAACAAAAAAAATATCTCAGAGGCGAGGCAATTTTGGACACGTCTGTGTCTCCGTTAAGCGCCAACGCTCAGTTGGGCAAACTATAACAATTTGTGGTCCCTATCAATATAAATATGCTAGAAAAAAAATATAGACTTACATAAATTTTTGTGTCCGTAATCCAAGATTGTCCAATTTTGCCTCTCCAAGAAAAAAGTGAGAAGTTTGCCTGTCCAATTTTGCCTGACCATGGTTTTGAAAGCTGTCCAATTTTGCCTTACTATATGAATATGTAAATCAAACTTTGTATTCGAGCACACAAGAGAGATAGAAACATGACAAATCATGGAAATACAAAACAACCAAATATCTCTCGATTCTTTAAGAAAAAATGTCTGCAAAACTAACGTAAATACAAAAAAATCTAAATTGACCAGGGTAATAAATAGTGATAATTGAACTGCTAGGATAGTCCCAATAGTGAATGATAAGGATTTATTTATACCTAAAATAAAATGAATAAAAAAGAAATTCAAATTATTTTGGAAGATATTAAGGGTCGTTCATTATTTTGCATTGGTAGAGCAACAAAAGGGTTTCTAGAGGAAGAAGGAGGCTAAGTGACTCGCCTTGAGCTAGATGCTTGAAGCCACTGCCCACATATCATCATCATCTCCTCCCACGCCTATTGACGCAAAGGGCCTCAATTAGATTTCGCTAGTCGTCTCTATCCTCAGCTTTTAATTCAATACTTCTCCAATCACAATATCCTACTTCATGCTTTATAGTCCTGAGTCTTCCAACTCTTCTAGTGCCTCGTGGAGGCCAGTTTAAAGTTTGGTGAACTAATGTCTCTTAGGGAGAACAAAGAGCATCCCCAAACCATCTCCATCTACCCCTCACCATGATTTCATCCACATGTGGCGTTTGAGTAATCTCTCTTAGTTTCATTTCTAATCCTGCCCTGTCATTTAACACCCAATATTCTTCTGGGGGCTTTGTTCTTAAATCTACAAAATGAGTTTCATTAATATACCAAGATTCACGACCATACAGGAACACCGATCTCACTAAGCTGATATATAGCCTAAATGTTATATGTAATATTAGGCGACCTGATTTCCAAATCTGACTTAACCTAGCCATCCTCTGATTTGCTTTTTTCAATTTTTCATTAAACTCAAATTCTAAAGCTCCTATATTAGATATCATAGTTCCTAAATGTTTAAATAATTCTACCTGATTAATCCTTTATCCTTCCAAAGATATTTCATCTTCCATTGGATATTCCGTTCTCATCATCTGTCTTTCTTCTATTTATCTCGAGCCCAACCTCATGTGATTTTTCATGCATTCTGGTAAGCAAGCTTTCCAAGCCCTGTGGTGTTCTGCAAATTAGGACAGCGTCATCAGCATACTCTAGGTCTCCTAATTTTCTGTTACCAATCCAGTCCAATCCTTCTCCACCATCCCCAACCGATCTATGCATTACAAAATCTATGAAGAGGATAAACAACATAGGTAACAACACATTCCCTTAAAGTACTCCACTTTTCACTGGAAATTCGTTTAATAAGACGCCACTAACATTAACTTTGCATTTGCTATGCTTATGAACAGACAATTAAATTTACATATTTGAGAGGACCTCCATAATGTCGCAGGACTCTCCACAAAATTTGCTAGAGCACATAATCAAAAGCTTTTTCATAGCCCACATATACCATCAAAAGTGGAATTCTATATTCTACATATTGCTGTACCACATGTCTTAAATGAAAATTTGGTCAGTACAACTTTTACCTTTTCTAAATCCTGCTTGTTCATCTCTCAACTTTTCATCAATCTTTCTCTCTAGTCTCTTTAGAATGAGCATTCTATATATTTTCATGACAGCTGACGTAAGTGTGATGCCTCTGTAATGATTGCAATAAGTCAGATCTTTTTTTGTCATTTTCACCAGCACTCCTAGCTCCCACACATAAGGCGTTGCCTCTTTACGCCACATTCTACAAAATAATCTTGTAGGTAATCTGGGAGTCACTTCATTTTCAGGCAATATCATCTCAGCAGTTATTCCTTTGTATCCAGGGGCTTTCCATCTTTTGGGTTTTTTTAAGAATAGCTTCGACTTCAAACACACCTAATTCATTCATGGGCACATCAAGGTCTTCATCAGTTTCAGGTATATCAACCAAATTATTCCCTTCGTATTTCCTATTCATGACCTCACTAAAGTGTTCAATCCAACGTTACCTTTCTTCTTGTTCTTTTGTTATAACAGATCCATCTTTCTTTTTGATGGGTATATGCTTCTTTCTTCCCGTAGAGATTTCATTAATAATTCCAAGAGCAATTCCTACAACAAAGTCACTCCCTGAATTCATAACTTTGTCAGCCTCATCTGCTTTCCTGTCTAAATATTCTCTCCAATCATTCCTGATATTTCTTTTGACCTCACTATCAATACTGAAATACTTGGCATGCTCTGCCTTGTAATTTTCATTACTTCCTCGAAAACTTTAAGAAATCAATTTCTGTCTTTGTCTTCTTTTTATAGTATCCCAAGTATCATTTGATATCCATGGTTTTCTCCTTGTAGCATGTCCCAAAACTTCGTCTCTTAGTCTCTTAAGACTGTAAATCGATTCCTACATTCAGTTACAAAGATTTCTGTGCTCATCCTCTAGAAGCTTAGATGTATCAAACTTAGGTATTCTATCTACATTTCTGTTGGGTTCTTTCAGTTTTAATATTTGTGTGGCAATGGGGAGCTGGTGATCACTACCAATAACTGCACCTCTATAGCTTCTTACATTTCCCAGAGTCCTCCTTCTCTCTTTATCAATGGCTATGTGATCTATTTGATATTTGTAATTTCCACGTGGTGAAGTCCTTGTATATTTGTGGATCTCCTAGTGCTGGAAAAGAGTACCTCCAGTAACAAGATTGTTTGTTGAACAATAACTCATAAAATGTGCCCCATTTTCATTTGCAACTTCGCCAAGAACCTCAACACCCATCACATTTTCTATCCCTTGATTATTCCTTCCAACTTTAGCATTGAAGTCATTAATCACAATTTTCATATCTCTCTAGGTTCTCACCAATTATACTCTCCAGTTCTTCACAGTATTCATCTTTCCTTTCTTCAGGGGAATCATTTGTTTCGCCTTGGAAGATGGAATTTTCGGGATCTTGAACCCTTCTGTTAAGCCTCTTCCCTTTTTGCCCGGCGGGCATGCTGTCATGCGTTTGCGGGGAGGGGAACAGGGTAATTTTAACCTGTCAAAAAGTTTTCATTCTTTTTGCCTCTTGCGCGAAGGAGAGTACTGGACCGTTGGAGCACAGGATGCTGCTGGTGCTCAGTTTCTGCTGAAGCACATTTTTGGTGAAGGCGCAGAAAAGTGCTGGCGCGCAGGAAACCAATGCGTAGGGTGAATATACAAAGAATAGGCCAGACTATTTGGCCTCTATTTTGAGGTACCTTACCTCTAGCATTAGAGGCTCTTTGACCTTTTATTTTGAGGTGCCATACTTCCAACATTAGAGGATATTTAAGCTCTATTTTGAGGTGCCATACCTTTAGTATTAAGGGCTCTATGACCTCTATTTTGAGGTACTATAATCTTAGCATTATATGTTCTTTGATCTCTAATTTGAAGTGCTTTACCTCTAGCATTAGAGGCTCTTTGACCTCTATTTTGAGGCTCCCTACTTTTAGCATTAGAGGGTCTTTGACCTCTATTTTGAAGCTCATTACTTTTAGCATTAGAGGCTGTTTGACCTCTATTTTGAGGCTCCTTACTTTGAGCATTAGAGGATCTTTGACCTTTATTTTGAGGCTCCTTACGTTTAGCATTAGAGGCTCTTTGACCTCTATTTTGAGACTGCTCACTTTTAGCATTAGAGTCTCTTTGACCTCTATTTTGAGGCTCCTTACTTTTAGCATTAGAGGGTCTTTGATCTCCATTTTGAGGCTCCTTATGTTTAGCATTAGAGGGTCTTTGACCTCTGTTTTTAGGCTCCTTGCGTTTAGCATTAGAGTGTCTTTGACCTCTATTTTGAGGCTCATTACTTTTAGCATTAGAGGCTCTTTGACCTCTATTTTGAGGCTCCTTACTTTTAGCATTAGAGGGTCTTTGACCTCTATTTTGAGGCTCCTTACTTTTAGCATTAGAGTTTCTTTGACCTCTGTTTTGAGGCTCCTTACTTTTAGCATTAGAGGGTCTTTGATCTCTATTTTGAGGCTCCTTACGTTTAGCATTAGAGGGTCTTTGACCTCTATTTTGAGGCTCCTTACTTTTAGCATTAGAGGGTCTTTGACCTCTATTTTGAGGCTGCTCACTTTTAGCATTAGAGTTTCTTTAACCTCTGTTTTGAGGCTTCTTACTTTTAGCATTAGAGGGTCTTTGACCTCTATTTTGAGGCTCCTTACTTTTAGCATTAGAGGCTCTTTGACCTCTATTTTTAGGCTCCTTAGTTTAGCATTATAGGGTCTTTGACCTCTATTTTGAGGCTCCTTACTTTGAGCATTAAAGGCTCTTTGACCTCTATTTTGAGACTGCTCACTTTTAGCATTAGAGTCTCTTTGACCTCTGTTTTGAGGCTCCTTACTTTTAGTATTAGAGGCTCTTTGACCTCTTATTTTAAGGGTCCTTACTTTTAGCATTAGAGGCTCTTTGATCTCTATTTTGAGACTCCTTTTAGCATTAGAGGGTCTTTGACCGCTATTTTGAGGGTCCTTGCTTTTAGCATTAGAGGGTCTTTGACCTCTATTTTGAGGCTCCTTACTTTGAGCATTAGAGGGTCTTTGACCTCTATTTTGAGGCTCCTTACGTTTAGCTTTAGAGGGTCTTTGACCTCTTTTTTGAGGCTCCTTACTTTTAGCATTAGAGGCTCTTTCACCTCTATTTTGAGGCTCCTTACGTTTAGCATTAGAAGGTATTTGACCTCTATTTTGAGGCTCCTTACTTTTAGCATTAGAGGGTCTTTGACCTCTATTTTGAGGCTGCTCACTTCTAGCATTAGAGGGTCTTTGACCTCTATTTTGAGGCTCCTTACGTTTAGCTTTTGAGGGTCTTTGACCTCTATTTTGAAGTTCTTTACTTTTAGCATTAGAGGCTCTTTGACCTCTGTTTTGAGGCTCCTTACATTTAACATTAGAGGCTCTTTGACCTATTTTAAGGCTCCTTACTTTTAGCGTTAGAGGCTCTTTAACCTCTATTTTGAGGCTCCTTACGTTTAGCATTAGAAGGTATTTGACCTCTATTTTGAGGCTCCTTACTTTTAGCATTAGAGGGTCTTTGACCTCTATTTTGAGGCTGCTCACTTCTAGCATTAGAGGGTCTTTGACCTCTATTTTGAGGCTCCTTACGTTTAGCTTTAGAGGGTCTTTGACCTCTATTTTGAAGTTCTTTACTTTTAGCATTAGAGGCTCTTTGACCTCTGTTTTGAGGCTCCTTACATTTAACATTAGAGGCTCTTTGACCTATTT
Organism: Palaemon carinicauda; assembly: GCF_036898095.1. Classification (NCBI taxonomy): domain Eukaryota; kingdom Metazoa; phylum Arthropoda; class Malacostraca; order Decapoda; family Palaemonidae; genus Palaemon; species Palaemon carinicauda. Next base: position 88,293,557 of record NC_090745.1, read on the forward strand.
TAAGGCTCCTTACTTTTAGCATTAGAGGGTCTTTGACCTCGATTTTGAGGTGCAGTATCTCCTGCATTAGAGGCTCTTTGACCTCTATTTTGAGGCTCCTTACTTTTTGCATGAGAGGGTCTTTGACCTCTATTTTGAGGCTCCTTACTTTTAGCATTAGAGGCTCTTTGACCTCCATTTTGAGGCTCCTTACTTTTAGCATTAGAGGTTCTTTGACCTCTATTTTGAGGTGCTATACTCTAGCAATAGAGTTTCTTTGACCTTTATTTTAATCCCCTTACCTCCAACATTAAAACCTCTTTGACCTTTATTTTTTGGGTGTTTTATTTCTAGCACTAGAGGCTCTTTGAGACCTCTGTTTTAAGGTGACTAACCGGTAATAGTAGAGGTTATTTGACCTCAGTTTTTAGGTGACTTACCTCTATAATTAAAGGCTATTTTATATACTTCTTCATATAAAGACTTTCCTTCTCTATTCTCTTCTGTCTTTTATAGTTTTTCAAGATCTTCTGTACTTAGTTCGCCAGTCTCCTTCGATATTTCAAGAGACATTTCAGTGCTGTCTGTCCTCGGTTCGTCAGATTCCTCGGAGAAATCGATGGCTTTCATGTCTTTACCTATAAGGGCGATGGGTAAAGATATGGATGCCATTGATTTCTCGGCATACACTATACGCCATCATACTAAAGTCAACGGATAGCAACACAATATATTTACCAATGCCGTCCTGATATGTTATATCTTCAATGCCGAATTTTGAAGAAACACACGTTGGTCACCGCTTTGCACCAATGCAATCTAATTATAGGACATCGTCGCTAAACCGCAAGCAAATTATCCTTCAAGGCGCTTACATTATCATCTTCAAAGCTCGCCAACTTTGGCTGCACCTATCCAAACTATCTGTAGATGAAAGTGTTCCGAATAGCCTCCAGTTCATCCTGTAGCTGTAACAAAATTCTCAGTCAGTTACCTGTTCCGCTAGAACGCGAGCTCTGTGAGTAAAGTGAAATCCTCCTCCCAATGTTCACTGCGTAAACTTCCATAGCTACAGTACATACAGATCGTGAGGTGTTGCAAGGTATGTTTAAAAAAAAAAAAAAAAAAAAAAAAGAGAGAGAGATCAGGTCTTCAGAAGTGTTTCGGAATCCGGGGCGGAGCCGTTCAGAACTGCTCCGGGAAGATTCCGTTCTGCAGTCATTCAGAACTCTATGCTAAGTCTACGGCTATTTCTTCTGAATTCATTTGGAGAGGAGATTCAGGAAGATTTTCTTCCGAAATCGTTCAGAGATTTCTGGAATCATTCAGAATTCCATGCTAAGTTTATGGCAATTTCTTCTGAATCCTTTTGGAGATGCACGAAGATTTTCTCCCGAAGCCGTTTAGGAATCGCGAAAAATTCTCTTTTTTTCTCTTTGTTTCAATAGGCTCTAATAACTCATAATAATGATAATGATAATAATAATAATAATAAATGATGATGATGATGATAATAATAGTAATAAAGGTAATAATAATAGTAATAATAATCTACGTGATTTGATTTATGAATTTGAGTCAGAAAGGTCTGAAATCGATCAATGCTTGGATAGGAAGATGAAAAACAATGATTTATTAATATCTCTCTCTCTCTCTCTCTCTCTCTCTCTCTCCTCTCTCTCTCTCTCTCTCTCTCTCTCTCTCTCTCTCTCTCTCTATATATATATATATATATATATATATATATATATATATATATTTATATATATATATATATATATATATATATATATATATATATATATATAGACTTATATTATATGTAGCATTTAATCATAATTACTTTACGGGTATTTTTTTTAATCATTATCATTATAATAATAATGATAATGATAATAATAATTATTATTATTATTATTATTATTATTATTATCTAAGCTATAATATTAGTTGGAAAATCTTTCCTGATCATGGCGATATGCAAACCCTTTCACCAGGGTATAGTATATATATTGTATATGATATGAATTGATATGATTACAAGCTACATATTGCATTATGGTGGTGATTGTGTTGTTAAACGAATGGTCATGGTGTGTACGTTTTATCTGAATGAAAGAAACGGTCCAAGGAAATGAATAGATGGATTTTTTTTTCAAGGCCACAGAATTGCTAAGATTGCCTGGAATAATTATGGGTAGAGTTTAGCCTGGGATAATAAAATATGTGGAATACTAGAAAGTTCTTTTTGTTTATAGTGCAGTGTGAATGTTATTGGTATACCATTTTGCATATAGAAAGGTCGAAATATATCCATAAGAAGAACGCTCAATGCACACAATACTCATTTTCTTATGTCTTCTTGCCCCTATGTTTTCTCTCCTTATCTGCCCTTTTAAGTGGAACCTACCTCTCAGAGTGGGGTAAAGTAAATCATTAATTTGGGCCTCTCACCTCTCTCTCTCTCTCTCTCTCTCTCTCTCTCTCTCTCTCTCTCTCTCTCTCTCTCTCTCTCTCTCTCTCTCTCTCAGCTATACAAAACCATTGTAGCTGCCACTTTTACCAGCCCCTGAGACACTCTCTCTCTCTCTCTCTCTCTCTCTCTCTCTCTCTCTCTCTCTCTCTCTCTCTCTCTCTCATTTTATAATTCTAGTATCATGTAACACTCTTTTCTTCTTTGTCAGACGATTTTTCACCACTTTTCGATTTTTATTCCATTTAATTTTTCTTTCCTGTTTATGCAGTCTTTTTCCTTTTGTTTCTAATAATTACTCTCCGGAACAATGCTTATAGCACTGAACCACCAACTTCCTCCATAATCATAGGTGTTTTTCTTTTTTTTTGGGGGGGAGGGAGGGTGCGTTATTTATTCATTTACAGATGCGTCTTAATTCTTTTTTTTTTTTTTTTTTTTTTTTTTTGCATAGCTCTTTCTTCTTCTTCTTCTTCTTCTATAATAAATATCACGAGTTAATGGTTATTGCTTTCGTTTAACGGGTATAATTTGTATATATTGTTTCTTTTTAAATGGGAATAATTATGATAGAGCAGATCTTAACATACTCTGTGTATTACTGAGTATGCAATTAATGTTAAAAATCTTGCCTATTCCATCATAAGGCTCAATACTAAACAGTATCCATAAAGTTTTCTTCCTGCTGTGACTAGGTAGTGGAATAATCTTCGTACTCTGGCGGTTGGACCGATGAAACTTCAGAAATTCAAATTTGTTACTAATTCTCGTTTTTTGGTTCATATATGACGTTGTTACTGGTCGTCAAATATTTTGTATCTTTCATTATTCCTCATGTATAGTTTATTTTTTATTTCTCTATTTTCTCTTTGCATTGGGCTAATTTCCCTATTGGAGTCCTTGGGATTGCAGCATCACACACATATATAAAGTAGTAGGTTGGCCTGGACACTAGCCACCCGTTGAGATACTACCGCTAGAGAGTTATTGGATCCTTTGACTGGCCAGACAGTCATTTTCCTTTGCCTACGCATACTCCAAATAGTGTGGCCTATTTTTTCACATTGCTCTGTCCTCATATACCTGGCAACACTGAAATTACCAAACAATTCTTATTTGCTCAACGGGTTAACTACTCCGACAATTAACAGTCCAATTATTGAAAATGATATCACTAATTACGAATACTTTGTTACTTTGTTACCGGAAGAAATAAGTCAATAATTTTGATCTTAAACTTTTCTTGCATGTTGGTTTGGTTTTGAAAAGCCGGCGACCATAAAATTTGTTGGTTATCGATTCTTTGGACAATTAGTGTGAATATCTAAAACCAGCCCAAGCCACATCTTTAGCCTGGACTATACAGGTATATGTTACCCAAAACAAACGTTACACGCCAAGTTTTGTAACCGATGTTTTTATTAGTTATCAGGGCTACAAATTAGCAATTGTAATATTTAATTATTCTAGACTGAGAAGACACTGTAGGATATCCTAATCTAGTATAGGATTTGCATATATGTCAAAACTTCGTTGAGTTACCAGCAATAGTTTTTTAAACATCGCCATCATTTCAATTGGATGCATTTTATGCCATATTGCATGTAGAAAATAATAAATGAATAACAATTTGATTTATTTCATGGAATCATTGATATTGATTGTTATCAATAAGGGTATTACAATCATCACCACATAATCTTCATCACTTCACAAATGTTGATAAGCAAACCTCGTAAAGACATACATTAAGGTCACTCAGTTACCACCTCTCTACCATGATCTTCAACCACCACCTGATTATATCCTAACCCCATCCCCACATGTTCGAGGTTTAAAGGTCTCGTAGTTATGATAAGATCCTTCTGGTGGAAGTTAAAAAAACAAAATACTAAGACGACAGTATTTCATATATTTGTTCTCCAGGTGTTTACAATAATTTCATAACTACAAATAACGAAGTAAATATGCTAAAGACTGATTGAACACATAACGAGAGTAATGGATTTCTTGAAGAGCTTACCTGGGGAACACCTATAAGGTGTTGGACACCAGGTCATGAAACATCAAATAAAATCATAATAATACGAAGAGTCAATGCTAAGGAAATATTTCCTTTTGCCTTGGGGAGGGTGAAGCCAGCTAGACTCGGACCTTGAGCATTGAGCAATCGTCACTGGGGAAGGGGGTTCGTTTGGAAGTGAGCGACTTGCCCAGTTAATTTGATTGATTGATTAGGAGTTTTCTGGTGTCCTGACCTCTAAGGTTATCGACACCAAATTAGATAATATGAGTAAACAATGTGTTAATAGTATAATATTTATACCCTACATCCTATATACCATACCCATCACTATAAATATACACCACTGAACACTTTCATTGCATGCCATTTCAAATATTTTATTTTTTACCAATCACTTCTGAAACAATATTAATTATGGTTACTGATGATACAATTTAAATCTCCAACCTTAAACTAATATAATTGATATAGCAAATAATACTATATCCTCTAAGAGGGCCGGAGCCAAGTAGCCCGTGCCAAAAGCTGACACCAACCACATCGAGCTACGTGGCTCATGATCGAAATCAAAGGAAAACACTGAAATCAACAACTAAACCTTTAAAACTCATTACCTTAAAAAAATTGAACAAAAGCCATTTATTGATTATTGGTTACCCCAATAGGTGCTATTTGAAACAGTGTGTATGTATGTATGTGTGTGTGTGTGTGTATGTGTAGAGAGAGAGAGAGAGAGAGAGAGAGAGAGAGAGAGAGAGAGAGAGATGTATTTATGTGATGAATATCTTCTAGAGTTCTAACATTGAGATGCATTCATTTCTCGTCTTTGAAGTGCTTATATTACTGCTGAAGTTTTGACCGAATCAACAGCTTTCTCATAGTCTATAAATGCCATATATGGCGGCTAGTCATACTCGTTTGATTTTTCCATTAACTGGTTAATTACATGGATATGCAGTCAGTTGTTGAACACACGCTTCTAAAGCCTGCCTGCTCTCTTGGTTAAGGCTCAGTCTTTCTATTTGTTGAAAATCTTTACGATATCTATAGGGAAACTACATAGAGATAGTAAAAAAAAATCTGATTGAGAAACGATTTAGAAAGGGTGATCCCCTCTCTCCTAAATCATTCACAGCACGCATAGAAGTTTTTTAGAATTTAGATTGGGAAAATATAAGAATTAAAATAAATTGGAAATACTTTAGCAACTTAAGATTTGCAGATGACATGGTTCTATTAGTGAATGATGGGAGGAATTGCAAAAGATAATAGAAGATTTGAATAGAGAAAGCAGAAATGTAGGACTTAAAATAAATGAGTAAAACTAAGATAATGTTCAAAGAAAATGCAGAGACAACCTATAAGGGTTACGGATAACCTCTAGAGATTGCTAATGAATAAATGTACTTAAGACAGACAACACTTTAACATAAAGGTTATGATGGTGAAAATTTGATCAAATTTTCACCACCATAACCTTTATATTGAAGTGTAGTTCCTAAAGTCAATGTAGTCCTGAAGAAGGGTCTCGAAGTGATCCGAAACACATGTCGATACCAAACAATTAATGGAGAAAAGTAAATGTATTTCTGCTGTTATCTTGAAAACTATCTGCGGGACAATCTGTTCGAGGAGAAGCTGTCTTCAATTTTGGACGCCGATGAGTCGTTGTGTATTCATTATATATGTATATATGTATATATATGTATATATATATATATATATATATATATATATATATATATATATATATATGTATATTTACAGTATATATATATATATATATATATATATATATAATATGTTTTTTTCTAAAAAGGAAATTATTTAATCAGATGGTCCTAACAGTATTAACTTAAGCATCAGACACTTGGAGTCTTACTAAAGGCCTTACAACATAAGCTGATTATAACTTGAAAGATCTATGGAAAGAATGATGATAAGAATGAAAATAAGAGACGTAAATAGAGCAACATGGATACGAGAGCAAACTAAAGTAGAAGATATTCTAACATGTAAGAAGAAGGAATGGACATGGGCAGGACATATAATGAGAATGTCAGACAATAGATGGACATTAAGAATTGTAGAATGTGTCCCTAGAGATTGTAAAAGAAGAGAAGACGATCTTATAAAATGGCATGTCTGGGGTCTTTTTTCTATAGTGGACCAGTCACGGCTGATGACACACACAAATGTACATTATATATATATATATATATATATATATATATATTATATATTTATATTTATATATATATATATATATATATATATATATATATATATTTATGTGTGTGTGTGGGAATATATAAACCATTGGTAGAAACATGACATATACACATAGTAACATCCATCGCCTTCGAAAAAAATTTAGAAAGTAATAATTCCATTGGAAAAATCATGCGAATATTACATCATTATTGATTATCTAAAATAAATTCCTCAGAAAAGTACTCGTGAAATGCGTTTTTCCGAGACATATTTTCTATGTTTCGTACGGCTTTGATATGGATACATACCGAAAATAGGTTGTTTTTAATCTCAAACCTGAAAAAATATGTCGAAGCCTTCGGTTATTTCAATGCGGTTTGCTGAAAACGTCAATTATCCTTCGCCCGAGATCGATCGCCGAGTGCGCTGCAGGCGTTACTTAATAATGAAATTAATAAATTATAGTACTAATCATCTTTTCATCTTCCTATTCAGTCTCTTAACTTTTCCTTCAAATTGCAAATCCGAGCGTTGAACGACTTCAGAACTTTCAGACTCAAATCCATAAGTCAAATCATGTACTGTAGTTTATTATTATTATTACAATTATTATTATTACAATTGTTATTATTATTATTATCATTATCATTATTTCTATTATTATTATTATTATTATTATTAATATTATCATTATCATTATTATTATTATTATTATTATTATTATTATTATTGTTATTATTATTATTATTATTATTATTATTATTATTATTATTATTATTATTATTATTATTATTATGATGAGGATGATGAGTTACTAGGATTTATTGAAATGAAAGAAGAGTTTTTTCGCGAGTCTGTTAAACTGCTTCGGAAGAAAATCTTCACGGATCTCCGAATGGCTTCAGAAGAAATGGCCACAGACTTAGCATGGAGTTCTGAATGACCCTAGAACAGAATCTCTGAACGGCTTGGGAAGAAAACTTTCCCGGATTTCCAAATGCCTTCAGAAGAAACAGCCGTAGACTTAGCATGGAGTTCGGAATTACTCCAGAACAGATTCTTCCTGGAACTCCCTGAACGGCACCTGAAGAAAATTTTCCGGGATCTTCAAAAGGCTTCAGAAGACGTAGCCGTAAACTTAGTATGGAGTTCTAAATGACTCTAGAACAGAGTCTTCACGGAGCAGTTCTGTACGGCTCCGCCCCGAGATTCAAATGACTTCTAAAGACCTGATCTCTTTTTTTCAAACTAAGCATGCAACGCAGTGAACATTATTAATGGCTATTTTTGGAACAGGAAGCTGACTGTGAGAATTGTGTATTACAACTACAGGATCAACAGGAGGCTCTTCGGAACACCTTCATCTACAGCTGGCTTGGTGGTTGCTGCAGAAGTTTTAAGGACGGAGACAATGGTTCAACTCAACGGTGAGCGACCTGTGGTTCTTCTAGAGGATAGTCCCAAAAATCGACATGGAAGAAAGGACATATCCAGATCGTATTGGTAAATGTATAGTGTTGCTCATCGTTTGCTTTAGCGTGATGACGTATGCAGAGAAAATTTATAGCATTCTTGTCTTTACCCATCGCCCTGATGGACAAAGACATGGATGCAATCGATTTCTCTGAGGAATCTGACGAAATGAAGACACATGGCACTGAAATCTCTCATGAAATATAGAAGGCAACTGACGAGCTAGGAAAGAATACGATGAAATCAGGAAGGAAATTGACGAACTAAGGAAACTGGAAGATGAAATATCAAAGGAAACCAAAAACCTAAAGATCATGAAAAACTAGAACAGACAGAAGAGAACAGCAACGAAGAGTCTTTAATCGAAGACGTAAAATAGCCTTTAATGCTAGAGGCAAGTCACCTTGAAATAAAGGTGAAAAGCCCCTAATACGAGAAATAAGATGCCACAAAATAGAGGTAAAAAACCCCTTAATGCTAGAAATAAGGCACATCAAAATAGAGGTAAAAAACCTCTTAATTCTAGAAATAAGGCACCTCAAAATAGAGGTTATAAAACCTTAATGCTAGAAATAAGGCACCTAAAAATAGAGGTAAAAATGCCCTAATGCTATAAATAAGGCACCTAAAAATAGAGGTAAAAGAGCCTCTAATGCTACAAGTAATGGACCACAAAATCGAGGTAAAAAAAGCCCCTAATGCTATATATAAGGCTCCTAAAATAGAGGTCAAAGAACCTCTAATGCTATAAATAAGGCGCCTAAAATAAGAGTTCAAAGAGCCTCTAATGCTAGAAATAATGCACCTCAAAATCGAGGTAAAAAAGCCCTTAATGCTATAAATAAGGCACCTAAAAAGAGAGGTCAAAGAGCCTCTAATGCTACAAGTAATGCACTTCAAAATCGATGTCAGAAAGCCCCTAATGCTATAAATAAGGCACCTAAAGATAGAGGTCAAAGAGCCTCTAATGCTAAAGTAATGCACCTCAAAATCGAGGTAAAAAAGCCCCTAATGCTATAAATAAGGCCCCTAAAGATAGAGGTCAAAGAGCCTCTAATGCTACAAGTAATGCACCTCAAAATCGAGGTCATAAAGCCCCTAATGCTATAAATAAGGCACCTAAAAAGAGAGGTCTAAGAGCCTCTAATGCTAGAAGTAATGTACCCCAAAATCGAGGTAAAAAAAGCCCTTAATGCTATAAATAATGCACCTAAAAATAGAGGTCAAAGAGCCTCTAATGCTAGAGGTAATGCACCTGAAAATCGAGGTCAAAAAGCCCCTAATGCTATAAATAAGGCACCTAAAAATAGAGGTCAAAGAGCCACTAATGCTAAAAGTAATGGACCTTAAAATCGAGATAAAAAAAGATCGTAATGTTATAAATAAGGTACCAAAAAAGAGAGGTCAAAGAGCCTCTAATGCTAAAAGTAATGCACCTTAAAATAGAGGTCAAAAAGCCCCTAATGCTATATATTAGGCTCCTACAAATAGAGGTCAAAAAGCCCCTAATGCTAAATATAAGGCTCCTAAAAATAGAGGTCAAAGAGCCTCTAATGCTTTAAGTAATGCACCTCAAAATCGAGGTAAAAATCATCGAATGCTATAAATAAGTCACCTAAATATAGAGGTTGAAGAGACTGTAATGATAAAGGTAATGCACCTCAAAATAGAGGTAAAAAAATCCCTAATGCCATAAATAAGGCACCTAAAATAGAGGTCAAAGAGCCTCTAATGCTAAAAGTAATGCTCCTCAAAATCGAGGTCAAAAAACCCCTAATACTATATATAAGGCTCCTAAAAGTAGAGGTAAAAAAGCCCCTAATTCTATGAATAAGGCACCTAAAAATAGAGGTCAAAGAGCCTCTAATGCTAGAAGTAATGCACCTTAAAATCGAGGTAAAAAAAAAAAAGACTCCAACA
>NC_090745.1:88308641-88316141 GCF_036898095.1 Palaemon carinicauda
ATCTAGTATAGGTACCCCAGTCTAGTACATCTTTGATGATCGTGGCAATGCGTATATTTTAACCACTATTAACATGCTTATTAAAGGAACTATTTTGTTCTGATATAATTTCATTCCTTTTTTCCATTATATCCCCACCTCACACACAGCTATCTATTTACTGTATATTTGCATATCTATCGATATTTAATACAAATATTCCATTAATTCAATATTCACGTATTTGTTGATTTACAGGGGAAAATTACTGATAGACAAGTGTATGTAATTCTATGTTTCTGTGTATGTTTCTCTTATAATTTAATTTCTAATCATGTCCTCCCATTTAACTCACATTATACAGTACTTCTGTTCTCAAATTTTCAAAAAAAAAAAAAAAAATGCTTGATATTGTTTCATTTTCATACCACGACTCATGTCCATACAGTAACACCGATCTCACTGAACTGATACATAGCCTTATTTTTATATGCAATTTAACGCGATTTGATTTCCAAATTTTACTTAACCTAGCCATTTCTGATTTGTTTTTTTCAATCTTTCATTTAACTCAAGTTCTAAAGATCCTGTATTCAAAATTATAGTTCCTAAATATTTAAAAGATTCCACCTCATTAATCCTTTCTCCTTCCAATATTTCCTCTAACATTGCCTATTCCGTTCCCATCTCTGTCTTTATTCTATTTATCTTCAGCCCAACCTTATGTGATATTTCGTGCATTCTGGTAAGCAAGCTTTACAAATCCTGTGATGTTTTGCTGGACAGCGTCATCAACATACTCTAGGTCTTCTAATTTCCTACTAATCCAGTCCAATCATTCTCCACCATCCCCAAGTATTTTATGCATTACAAAATCCATGAGGATAAACAACATAGTTGACATCACATTCCCTTGGAGTACTTCACTGTTCACTGGAAATTTGCTTGATAGGACTTTATTAACATTAACTTTGCATTTGCTATGCTCATGAACAAACTTAATTAAATTTACATATTTAAGAGGAGATCCATAATAACGCAGGACTCTCCACAAAATTGGCTGGTGCACACTATCAAAGCCTTTTTCACTAAATTCTGCTTGTTCATCTCTCAGCTTTTCATCAATCTTTCTTTCCAGTCTCTTTAAAATGAGCATACTATATATTTTCATGACAACTAACGTGAGTGGGATGCCTCTGTAATTATTGCATTCAGTCAGAGATCCTTTTTTTTTTTGCCATTTTCATCAACACTCGTAGCTCCCATTCATCAGGCTTTGCCTCTTCACGCCACATTCTACAAAATAATGTGTGAGCAATGTGGGAGTTTATTTTTGGCCAATATCATCTCTGCAGTTATTCCATCGTTTCCAGGAGCTCTCCATATCTTGAGTTTTTTAATGATAGCTTCGACTTCAAACACACTGAATTCATTCATGGGTTAATCAAGGTCTGCCTCACATTCATGACCTCACTAAAGTGTTCCATCCAACGTTGTCTTTCTCCATCTTCTGTTGTTATAACAGACCCATGTTTCTTTTTGATGAGTATATGCTTCTTCTTTGCTTCCGTAGAGATTTCATTAACAATTCTATGAGCAATTCTTACATCATAGCCACTCCCTGAATTCATAGCTTTGTCAGCCTCATCTGGTTTCATGTCTACATATTTTCTCCAGTCATTCCTGGCTTTTCTTTTGACCTCACTATCAATACTGGAATACTTAGATGGTCTACCTTGTAATTTTCATTACTTCCTCGAAAACTTTCAGCACTCAATTTCTTTCTTTTTCTTCTTTTTTTATAGTATCCCAAGTATCATTTGATATCGATGGTTTTCTCCTTGTAACTGCATGTCCCAAAACTTCACTACCAGCTGACTGATATACAGTATGTTCTTAATATCACACCATTCTTCATTAATTGTCTGTTCTAACGTCTCTCAAAGTCTCTAAGACTACAAATCGATTCATACATTCAATTGCAAATGTTTCTGTTTGCTAATCCTCTAAAACCTTAGTTGTATCAAATCTAGGTATTATATGTACATTTCTGTTGGATGCTTTCAGTTTTATTTTTAGTGTGGCAATGAGGAGCTGGTGATCACTACAAATATCCGCACCTCTATAGCTTCTTACAGTTCTTAGAGTCCTCCTTATCTCTATTAATGGCTATGTGATCTATTTATATTTTGTAATTGCCACGTAGTGAAGTCCACGTATACTGTGTGTATATATATATAGATGTATATATATATATATATATATATATATATATATATATATATATATATATATATATATACATCTATATATATATATATATATATATATATATATATATATATATATTTATATATATATGGATGTCATTGTTCTGAAAAAGTGTACATCCAATAATGAGATTATTTGTTGAACAAAAACTTATAAAATGTGCTCCATTTTCATTTGCAACTTCACCAGACATTCAGCATCCATCACTTTGTCTATTCTTTGATTATTCCTTCCAGCTTTAGCATTGAAGTCACCAATCACAATTTTCATATCTCTCTCTGGGATCTCATCTATTACACTTTGCATTTCTTTATAGTATTCATCTTTCTTTTCATCAAAGGAATCATTTGTTGGTGCATAGCAAACTATAATACTCATATTGCACTGCTTTGATTTAAACTTTGCAAGTCATAATCTACTATTTACTGTACTATGTCCATTCTGTTAATGCCTTTTCTGCTCTTGGTGTCATCATCATTCCTACCCCTTCTCTTCCAACTCCATCTGTATTGCCTTGGTCGAAGATTTCTTTACCAATCCCTTAAAACGTGTTTCACTTAGGGCCAAGATATCCAAGCTATGTTTCATAAATCAATTCTCCACTTGCTGTAACTTCCCAATCTGATTCATAAATCTAACATTGCAGTTACCAATTATTAATTTTTCTTTAATATTTATAAACCGGGTGATCCATAGAGGATTCATTGGCTAAATTCATCAAAGGATGGTGTGTGTGTGTGTATATATATATATATATATATATATATATATATATATATATATATATATATATATAGATAGATAGATAGATAGATATATGTGTGTGTATAGCTATATAAAATGGATATATATGTCTGTAGATAGATGTGCGAGTGTTTGTACTAGAAACAAGAAATGAGGAAAGAACAGAAAAAAATTCATCATTATTATTCATACATGCATACATAAAACATGTATAAAGCAAAAGCTCTCTCGTTGTGAAATGTAGAATCGCATGAAATAAATGAATTGCAGTAGTCCACTAACTTTGCGTATCCATTATTATTTTGTGTTGTTATTTATAGATTTATTCCTTGCTAGATTATTCTATTGGCATCCCCTTTTCTCACTGTATTTCCTACCATTTTTTTTTCTTTTTTTTCCCCATTGAAATGACTTATGTCTTAGAGACTGACTATAACGAATCCAGCGCTTCTTTGAAGACTCGTGGAAGGGGAAAGGGTTTGCGGCTATGAGGCCTTTACTTCCTGTACCCCTTCCTCCATTTCCATCGTTATCTCCTTCTTTGTTTTCCAAACCTACCCTCTCACCCTCCCCCCCTAAACAACACTTATGTTCTCTACTTCCCCTCCCTCACCCGGGTACCTCCCTCCAGCTTGCCATCTCCAGTAGACCCTAAATCCTGCACTGTCGCCTGTCAAATGGCCGTGGCAGAACGCAGAGAGACCATAAAACTTATACAGGTAATATACAAGAACATCATTTGTATATTTCCCCACACAATGGCCGCATAACTTGGAATATAAAACGCAGCTTCGGTTCTTCGTCTAGATCGACCTACCCCCTTCCCCCACAGGAGACATTGCCCCTTCCCCTCATTCTTTTCCGGGGTCTCCTTCACGAACTGTTCTTGTCGGTGGAGGGGGAAAGGGGTGGGGGGGGGAGGTTGTCATCATGGCACTAGTTTCATCGTCGAGGTTGTCGTCTTGTGCTTACTCTAAAACGCCCAACTGTGTAGTCGTTTGCCAGCGGAATTTTTAATGCCGGTACCGATGAAGGAATTTATATAACCTTTTTCATCGTTTCCCTTATTTTTGTTTAATACTGAAATGAATAATTGTTTATACGGATACTTACATTTATTCATTATGTATTCTGCTATATATATTAACACATACATGCATATTACCTGTTTATGACATTCAATGAAATAAGATTATTCATCAAACCTTATCGGGTAAGAAATTATATTAAAACTATATGAATGTTGTAAAGAGAATATTGCCAGATATCATGCTGTCATTATGATAATCAACTAGAAATATATACAGTACAGGGAGAGAATGTTCTTTCATATAAACTTTACTATACTAACTAAATAAAATTCACTTTATTTTTATCGAAATTTTGCTGTGACCTGATTTTAATTCTATTAGTCATAATATTAAGAAATGTTGATCTGTATAATAATAATAATAATAATAATAATAATAATAATAATAATAATAATAATAATAATAATAATTATTATTATTATTATTTTTATTATTGTTGTTGTTGTTGTTGTTGTTGTTGTTGCTGTTGTTGTTGTTGTTGTCAAAATGTGCACCTTGATATTTCACCAGATTATACTTCGTACTGATAAGCATTTGCTGGACTTGCTCAGATAATCATGTCCGAGTGTTTTATTTTTATAGACGTGTTACATGGACACATACACACACACACACACATATATATATATATATATATATATATATATATATATATATATATATATATATATATATATATACACACACATTTAGCAGTAATAGGTTGGTTAAGGCACCAGTCACCTATTAGGATATTACCATTAGTGTTGGTGAATCCATTATAGGCTGGCCAGTATATATTGTCTGGCATATTCCTTATATTTTCTCCTTTTCATCACACATCCGACAAAACTAAGCCTCTTTTGCGAATGTTGGTAAATCCAGCGCTCATCGTAGGAATTGGGGTTGAAATCCGTTTCTTCTATTGATTCCTGTGGCTTAAAATACTTTGGTTTTGCTTCTAAATCATTTTGTGAGCAAATCAAGAAAGGCAACTTACGAGTCTGGTAATTGCTGGGACGCTGTTTTCACCGATTAATGCTGGTCCTCCAAATGGGACTTCTGATCATATTTATATTTCATTAGCAGATTGGAATTACATTTTGAACGATCTTTGGTTGTTGAATTGGTCATTGATTAATATAAAGAAAAGGTGAGCCTGTTGCTCTTTTAAGTAATAATTGTCTTGATATTGTTGATAGGCGTACTCTTTCCTGGGTGTTAAATCTCCATATTAAGCAAATATCTGTTGTTTACAAAGTTAATCTTTCAGATGAAGCAGTGTCTCCAGTCCTGTCGATTACTTCTCAATTCCTGTTACTAAAATAGATAATTTTAAAAAATTCTGTTGCAAAACATTTGAATATAAAAGCTGATAGTATCGTTGGTTTCTTATTTAGTTTTATTTTTTTAAATAATAACACCTTTTTTTTTTTTTAGATAACACCTTTAAAGTTTTTTCTTTTATGTAGAATGCTTGGTATCAATTGACTTCATAATGGAGATTCTCTTTTAACATTAATTCAGCGTACTTAATTTTAATATATTTAGAATTATCATGAAAGTTGTTATTTCCCTTGCCTTTGATTTTGAGTTAATTGGTAAGAATAGCGTATCCATCGTTCTTCAGCTGCACCACAAGGATTATGAATTACTAGTATATGCAATCCGTCAAAAAACGACGGCTAAATATTTAGATCGATATGCACACAAATATTCAACCCTTCCCACCACCTCCTCCCCCTTTCCTAACTAGACCTCTCCCCCTACCCAAGGGATGGGGAGAGAAGGGGTAGTTACAGTATATGTCTGGCAATCAATATATTTATAGGTATAGCCAAACACCTGTTGTGTGTTTATATATATGGGAGATGTGGATGGCTAATGTTTAGTACGCTTGATAACAATGAAGAAGAAAATTATTAATAATGAGTTAACTCTATGATTCTGCTTTGGTTAAACAATATCCATTTTCCTAAGTCGTTTCCATCGGATTGGATTTCTCCCTTTCATTGAAATTTATTTTCACATTTTTCCAACAAACATGGACAGTGGCCCACTGACAAACATTTGCATTTTCTCTCCTTTATGACTTATTTTAAAAGAAAGTATTAAAGTTTCTTGGGAGCGGTTGCACCAAATTTGTCATATAGCAAGAGTATTATATGGATAGATAATGCCTGGTAGTCCTATAGTGTTTCCATATTGTTTTATATATACACGCATACGTACCCCCACTTACCAGGGTATGACTACTCCCTCTTCCCTTACGAGGGAAAGGGAGAGCTGAGAATGACCGGAAAAAATTATATATATACAGTATATATATATATATATATATATATATATATATATATATATATATATATATATATACACGAGTGTGTGTGTGTATATATATATATATATATATATATATATATATATATATATATATATATATATATAGCCAGAAACATTCTTTTTATTATATAGGGGAGATAGTTGTGAATTGTTTGTAAATATCAAAAGTGAATAGAGGTGATCTACTAGTAGAATAGTGTAATAATGTTATTAGTTTTATCTCACGATGAAATTGAGAATTAATGAGAATGCGTGTCACCGCGTGTAATTCATTCAGTGTATTTTAAATAAGAAGCCTAGGGGGAATGGATATAGAAGCCTAGTTAAAAAAAAAAAAAAAGTATAAACACTCTTTCGTCTGTACATAAACTTAAGCATGAGTCTTTATATGCATTTACCAAATCCTGAATTCTAATAGAAATTTATCGTTTCCGACATCCCCATCTACGTTTGGATGTGGAGGGAGGGGAACTGGGAGTAAGAGGGGAGGGGGAGAGGGGTAGATTTACATCTTTGTTTGAGTCAAAACCAGGGAATCATCAGAGCCTTAGCGAATTGTCGTCGTAACTCGCGTGGACGAGAATCTATTGCCGAGTTGTTAAATCCTCAAGATGATGTGTGTCGGGTAGAGGAGATCTTAGTGGAAAGCATAATTGCTCTTAAGAAACTCTCTTTGCTGACATATAATGCAATCTGCATTCCGCTAATGAATTTATTAATTTGTTATTTTTCTTATGGTTATGATTAGCAACGGTAGTAGTCACATTGTATATTGGAAGTATTGACTTATAAATCTTTAGATGAGGTATAGAAAATAAATTTTGTTATAAGTCCTTTAATTTTTTATTCCAATTTTTCCGTATACCATAGCTTTTATTTAAATTGAGTTTTAGAACAGAAAAAAATGTAAATGTAAATTAGGAACAAAATCTTACATAATTTGGTAGGGAATCGGATTTCATTGGCTAAGAACTTGAATTCTGAAGCCTTTCATGATTTTACCTTTTATCCCGAAATATTCCGAAAGGTTTAGGAGAACAGTGAATTTGTTTTTCTCCAACTTATGATTTATAAAGTCCAACATTCACTCCAT
>NC_090745.1:88321141-88326141 GCF_036898095.1 Palaemon carinicauda
GGGTTTTTTACTTGTATAAGGATAAGGTTAAACATATGCAAGGCAAATAGGTCATTTTATCAAGAAACCAATTGTGCTATTTAATGGTAACTGTAGACTAGCGAACCCTAATCACCTGGAACAACCCAGATTGGCTGCTGACATGCCAAACAGGATTACATAGGGCTAAAAGCCCATATGTGACAGAAGTTATAACAATATAAATTTCAATATTTGTTAGCTTCTTTTTATGCAGTTGTGGTTAGTAAATCTCTCAGGTACTTTTTTCCCTTAGTTCATCCCCTTAGGATCAGAGAATATGTGCAAATGCCTATTCTGTGTGGAAAGTGCTATAGGTGGAATCATGGTAGCGATAAGTGTAAGAATTCCGCTAGATGCAGATTTTGTGCCCAAAACCATGAGTCAGCCACATGCCGAGCTCTTATCAATGCTGGGAATGAGATTGCTCCTTTATGTTGCAACTATGGAGGCAGTCACAATGCACATTCTAGCCAATGCACTAAGCACCCTACTGCAGCTCGAGCCCCTGAAGCCCATAGTGCAGCAACTAGCAGAGAAGAGCAGGGAGGCATCTCAGGGCCTCCAGCAGGACATGCCCTTCCCAGGAGTGGAAGCCTAATGTATAAGGAAAATTTCCCACCCCTGCCTGGGGCATGGACTGCTACAGAAGCTACAACATCCAAACCAAGAACAGAGGTTAGTCCCTTGATGGTATTAAATAATAGGCTCAATGACTATATGGAGACAGCCAGAAGAGAAAATGAAAGTCTCAGAGAAACTATACAAATCTTAAGTGAACACCTTGTAGGGCAGAGCAAAATACTAGATAAACTGGTATCAGAAAAGGAAAAGGCACCAATGAAGAATCCACAGGCAGATGAAGACAAACAAGAGGTTAAGCAACTGACAGTAGAAAACGAAAAACTAAGAGAAGAAAATTCAAAGCTACACCAGGAAATTAATAAGCTACGGCAAGATATTACAACATGCAGGAACAAACCAGCAATTGCAGATGGTAACTCAAGCAGTAAGGATGTCTTAGACTACTCAGGCTACAAGACAGATGTCGCCTCTATCAACTGTGACAATATTCACATGAAAATAACATTGCCAAGGGACATATCAGCCAAAAAGATAAAAGAATTACTCACAAAAGTATATCTAGAAAATAGCTCTGAAACACCAGCAGTGATAACAAAAGTGGCAGTAGCTCCCCACAGAAGCAGTAAGGAGATAAGAGAATTAATTAGAGATGATAAAAGACACTAACTCTGAGAATGAACAAGATGGACCTTCTCAAGATCTGTAGTTGGAATACAAACAGTCTGGCAAATAGACTAATTGAAGTGCAACAATTTGCTCTTGAAAATCTGGTGGACATCCTATGTCTGCAGAAAACGAAGCACATGCCCACAGATTATATAGCCATTCCAGGGTATCACTTTGTTTCAAAAGATAGTGTCCCAGCCAACAGGACTGATGGCAGAACAATAATGAGTAGAGGGCTAATAGCATACAACAGAAAGAACCTAGCTGTAAAAAAAATGCACAAACCCGAGATTAGGTGCAAACACAGACTGCCTTACCATAGGAATACATGATGAAGGTGGAAAGCAGCTATTCCGCATGTGCAATACATATTCCCCAGCACAGGCCCTGGACATTGATAGTAATAACCTACTAACACAAGATAATCCCCTGTTGATAGTGGGTGATCTTAACGCAGTACATCCAAAATTAGGCTCTGCAACAGGGAGGAGGAATGTAAATGGCATACATATGTACAAGTACCTCATGAACAGAGAAAACAATATAAGAATTCTAAATGATGCAGAACCAACACATATTAAAGGAAACAAGCTTGACTACATCTGTATAGTTGGAGATACAGATGTGCAACACAGCTGTGAGATAGTGGATACCCTAACATCAGACCACTTTGGCATCTATGTAGAGATTGTACTGAACAAAACCTTTGAAAGAAAGATTACAGCAAGAAAGAAAATCAATGTACCAACAAAATAGGAAGACAGCATCAGAAAAAGTATGAATGTTTGGCATGATGGCTATGAAGCCAAAAGCAGTGACCAGTATAATGAGTATCTTATAAAAAGCCCAGAAGAGGAAGTGCTAGAGCGCACACACCAGCAGAGGAGAGAACCACAAAAGCCATTAACAAGCTGGTATAATGCAGATGGTGCAGTGAAGAGAATAAACAGGCAGTATAGCAAGGCAAAGAAGAAGTGGATGAATAA
The DNA here is from genome assembly GCF_036898095.1 of Palaemon carinicauda. Taxonomy (NCBI): domain Eukaryota; kingdom Metazoa; phylum Arthropoda; class Malacostraca; order Decapoda; family Palaemonidae; genus Palaemon; species Palaemon carinicauda. The sequence goes on from NC_090745.1 coordinate 88,323,397, forward strand.
ACCCAGCACAGAAAACCTAACAATATATAGAAGACTAGAGAAACAAGTGTAAGACGTTAAAAAGAACTCAAGAGAGAAGTACTGGATTAAGTTTATGCAAGGCATCAATGAAAAAACACCTCCTTGTGAGGTTGCAAGGCGAGTGAGGATAGCCCAAGGGAGGAAAAACAGAACCACTCCATCCGAATCCGAGAGAAAGAGCAAATGAACTTATGACAAAGTGGGCATCTGATGAAAGCAATGATTCATTACCCATCAAGGTTAGAATGGCAGTTGAGAAAAGGATAAGGAAGAAAATAAAGAAGTTAAGAGAAGCACGCAAGAAGATAGGGAAGTGTGATGACAAACCCTTCACAGAACATGAGCTGCAGGAAACTTTAAGGAGTGGGAAGTCTACTGCACCCAGATTAGATGGGATTACATATAATGCTATCAGGTTCCTCACAACAGTGAGTGGAAATCCAGTTCTGAAGCTTTACAACATGATATGGTCAGGGCAGCCCATACCCAAAGCATGGAAGAAGTCCCTCATAATACCAATACCAAAACCAGGAAAGTCAGGGGAATTTCGACCCATTTCATTAACCTCATGTCTGTGCAAGGTATTTGAAAGAATGTTACTAAACAGGCTCAATTTCTTTATTAGGAAAAGGCTGTCAAAGAATTTATATGGCTACATACCTGGGAGGAGCACACACCACTGTGTTTATAGAGTAAGTGCAGCCTTAGGGTTAAAATACACAGTGTTCATAGATTTAGAGGGGACCTTTGATAGGGCTAGCCATATAATTATTTTGACTGAGCTAGCAGAAATGATAGAAGGAAGACTCCTTCAGCTCATAATGGACTACCTAACAGATAGAGTCAGTTGTGTCTACTTTGAAGGCGCACAATCAAGATGGGAAAAAATGGAATTGGGTACCCCTTAGGGAGGTGTTCTATCACCTACTCTCTTTAATATTCTAATGAATGTACTTGGGAAAATTAATATACCAGGAATCATAATAACCATATATGCAGATGACATAGTGGTACAAGCTAGCACAGATAGGAGAATAAAAAGGGGAATTAGGGCTTGCACATCATTATGTAACAGCACAGGATTAGTCATATCACCTGAAAAAACAAAGATGATAGCAAGGGGCACACGCAACCCCTTGATACTGCACATACAAGGGAAAAGAATAGAGAAGGTAGCTCAGTACAAGTACATGGGTGTCATACTCAGTAACAGGTGTCATAAATTGTATGAAGTTAAGAGAATAGTTCAGGCTTCAGCAGTGAGGTTGCGCCTTCTTTGAAAAGTAGCATGTGGCTCTGTGGGTACAAGTGCACCAATGGTAAAGCAACTCTATACATCTATGATAAGATCAATAATTGATTACAGTAGTAGCATGTTGCTGCCACTGAGGAAGAGCTATATTGGTATCCTAGAAATCATCCAGAACAAGGCAGAAAGAAGTATACTAGGGGCACCTAAAAGTGTCAGGCAAGAAATATTGAGGAATGAGGCATGTCTGAAGCCAATACATCATAGCTTAGCAATAACAGCGATCATTCAGTTGTATAGGTCTATCATGACAGATGACGATTGATTAACAAGAGATATTCTAATTCGCAGCTACCCTAAAAGACCAAAGAATGGTTGGGTTACCGCAGCAAGACAACTAATAGAGGCCTCTAGCATGAAAGAATATCTAGACGTAACCAAGATAGATGTAAAAAGCATTCTGCCATGGAGTATACCAGAGACTGAGATACTGCTCTCAACTTTAAAAGGGAAAAAGGAAGAGATGAATCCTGTATTGTTGAAGAATGACTATTTTCAGAGGCTGGACAGTATTCAAGGGGAACGAGTTCATTATTACACAGATGGGTCACTTCTGGAAGATGGGAGAGCAGGAAGCGGGGTAACTGTGTATCAGAATGGAGCAGAGGTACACTCTCTGTCCCTACGATCGTCAGATGGATGCTTCGTACTACAGTCAGAACTGTTAGGTATTACGGCTGCACTAAGCATTATAAAAAGGAATAGGGACAATGCCATAATAGCAACAGACAGCCTGAGTGCCCTGCAATCTCTAACGCCAAGAAAAGCTGAATCAAACACCATAGTGAGAAGAGCTATAGACCTGCTATCACAGATCAAACAAGCGGGCAGAATGGTTGCATTCATATGGGTGCCCTCACATATTGGAATCAGAGGCAATGAGCGAGCTGATGAGCTCGCTAAAGAAGGCGCAAGGAAGGAGAGAGTAGACTAAAAACTGACACCATCCCTGAATATTTTGAAGGACTCTGTTGGAATGGAAATAATGAATAGTTACAATGAGAGAATAGAGATGCTCAAAGAAACACACACATTAATAAGAAAATATCTTGAAATTACTGAAGGAAAACCACCTGATTATAAACTCCTTGGACTAGAGAGCAGAAGAGAACAAACAACGTATAGCAGACTAAGGATGCAGAACCGATACCTTTGGGAGGTGCTGCCAGCTGCCAGTCCATCAGAAACATGCTGCAGACTATGTGGCGGGCTAAGGAAGCACACTCTCAGTCATTATCTCGTGGAATGTGAAGAAATTACTCATTACAGGCCACGGGGACTGAGTGGGGTTGACCTGCTCAAGCATTTTCTGCAACCTGGTGTGCTGAAAAAGGTTGTTGCTACTCATCCAAAATTTGCTTGCTCCAGATAGTCAATAGACTTGTATACGCTGTAATATGTACATTAATTAGATT
>NC_090745.1:88331141-88336141 GCF_036898095.1 Palaemon carinicauda
GAACACACTTTGCATGTTAATGTCACCACCAATTAATTTCCAAATGAAGAATAACGAGTAATTCAGTAATTAGAAAGAATTCAAAACCAGCTAGAGGTTCATACCAGGGTTCGATCTCCAAGCGAGGGAGTATTCCCCTTTGACTTCTGCGGTTACAAAGATAATTAGGAGTTTTGTGAAAGATGTAACAAGACAGGCCATCGCTGCTAAGCCCCTAATTTTGTCTTCAGTATCTTAGATTTAATTTTTATTCTTATCTTTTTCCTCTGCATTTTGTTAGCCTTAAAGACTTGCAGACGCGTCTTGGATGACGGCGTTGGTAGTAGCTTTCCTGTCATCTATAACGAAGTTTCTTTCTTTCTTTCTGGTAATTTTCCTGGATTAGAAATCTAAGAGCTCATCTAATTATAGTCCCCTGCTATAATTATCACTTGGCAAGACCGAGTGTCCATTTTTGTCGCTAACAGTGTTTCAGGAAGTAGGGAGATTTTGCAAGAGATGGTGATTTCCAGTTTTGAAGGCTAATTTTTAGAAATCCTCAAGACATAATACACGTGCACTTAAACATACACATGCGTTCACACGTACATGCTGTACGTACATGTAATTACGAACGTCAGAAAAAATAACAAATAAAATAGAAAACCAAGTCGGGCTCCGAGATCAGCCATCTAAATGCCAGAATACTTTTCTTAAATTATAAGCCAATTCCCATTCAATAATGAAAGTCAGAATATTTTTCTTGAATGATAAACCAATCCACATTCAATAAAGAAACGTTGTGGAATCTTAACCTCAAAAAAGTAAAATGTTACGGTTAGATTATTAAATATATAGAACGCCATCAGAAATACATTTTCCTCCTCTTTTATAATCAATAATTAGAGTAAAAAAAAAGTTTATTGAATCCCTGGGTGGACCCAATTCATTTGGATAAATGGAGCGTCTTTTGCTTTCTTCTGTTTTTTTCTTTTCTTTTCCTGAGTGTTTTGGGAAGGGTCCAGGAATGTGTGAGTGGCATTAACCATCTTGAGGTTTGAAAAATGGTCAGATTTGTATTGATTTACCCTTTATATGCTTATTGTAGTTTTAGTAATTATTTCCATGCATACTAATGAGCTATAATGAATCTTGAGGGGCGAGGCACTTTTAACCTATATCACTATTTCATGAATTCTATTTCAGTTGACTGTTTATAAATTTTATCTTAGTTTGACGGAAGTATTGTGATAGAATAATAATGTTGATGGTACAATGATTACAAGATCCTAAATAATAATAATAATAATAATAATAATAATAATATTAATAATAATAATGATGATGATGATGATGATGATGATGATAGTAGTACTAGTAGTAGTTTAGGAATGGTTAGGATGATAGCATTAAGGTTGGTATTTTTTTACTTACTTTATGTTCATCAACTCATTTTTCAACCTTGCGCACTTATTCCCTAAAACTTTAGTTACTGCTTTATGAACATTTCATACTTTTAGTTATATAATTGTAATAGACGATTAAATTATGAACAATTATAAATTATATCTTGAACTCAATAAATATGCAATGTTATATGTGAGTGTTTGTAATTTTCATTTACACTGTTGCTTATTTTTAATCTCCTTTATAGCCAACGGATGCTTGTCTAACATATTTACATTTGATTTTTATGCTTTGATTTTATTATCAACTGACTCTCTCTCTCTCTCTCTCTCTCTCTCTCTCTCTCTCTCTCTCTCTCTCTCTCTCTCTCTCTCTCTCTCTCTCTCTCTATCCTTATGTACTTTATGATTACTCAAAACAATATTTCCTTTAATTTCTATTGCAATCGTATTTGGTTTACATTCATTTATATAATTATCTTTATTGAGCATTTAATTTTCTGTACCATTTCAGTTTTTCTCGGAATCTCCCCCCCCCCCCAACAACAACACCTCTTGCAAATACTGTACGTACTGTATCCCAATTCCTGTGGCTCCCTGAGGGCGACCTGGCCACCCCCCTCTTCTTCCGTTCCAGCGACAGCAGTATTTAAGGGAAGGTTCTCGTGGCATTTGTGGAGTAAGATGACACTAACAGCGATTCCATGCGATTTCCTATGCCCAGCTTAAGCAGAGCGCGTCACAACGGATGATATACTGGATGATATAGAGATGCTAGTCCCCACAACAAATCCCCCCCCCCCACCCAACAAGCCCACTCTCTCTCTCTCTCTCTCTCTCTCTCTCTCTCTCTCTCTCTCTCTCTCTCTCTCTCTCTCTCCAAACCCTGCTCCCTCCCCCCTCCCCCGTGGCATTCCCCTTCATCCGAATCCGTTCGTTCCCCCCCTCTTCTCAGTTGGAGCACCAATATTCCTGGCTCCCTTCTAGTCTTTCCATTCCTCCATCATTCTCATGATCTTTCCCTTTTCCCCCCTATCCTCTCTGCCTTATATTCCCTTTCTTCCCCTCTTCCCTCCCCTCCCCTCCCCTCAGATTCCCGGTCTCCACTTCCATCCTCTACGTCACCCTCAGCCCGTTTATAAGATTTATTTTATGTATAAAGATTTTTTGTGTATGTTCTCTTTTATTCATTGTTTATCTTTGTTTTTTATGAGATATTTTTTCTCCATTTTTCATTTTTCTTGTTAGTATTTATTTTCATATTTCCTCTAGCGGGTTTACAAAGGCATGTTTGTGTGCTTGAGAGTTATTATGGTTTTATTTTTATTGGCAATATTGACGATATTTTGAAATCTAGATTTTGTTGTGGGAACTTTTTGTTTTGTTTCCATAGTATTTCCGTAAATTATTTTAATTTTCTTTGAGAATATCAGAGCATGTATGTCTGTGTCCATATACATAACCAATGGACACAGACACACATTATATATATATATATATATATATATATATATATATATATATATATATATATATATATATATATATATACATACATATATATATATACAGTATATATATATATTATATATATATATATATATATATATATATATATATATATATATGTATATATATATATATGTATATATATATGTGTGTGTGTGTCCTCGCGCGCGCTTGTGATTTTGTGTTGTGTTTGTGTATGTCTATGTGTATGCAGCAACAGGTAACCTTTGAGAGAAGCTTTTCCAAGACACTCGTTATAGGAATTTTCAGCTGTATTAGTCTTTGAAAATAAACTCCAACATGCTTTGGCGACAAAAAGCATGGAAGTCTTAGGTTAGATTCTTAGACAGATAACATGTGAATCGATAGGCATTGGTTACTCGACTAGTTGAGATATATATATATATATATATATATATATATATATATATATATATATATATATATATATATATATATATAAATATATATATATATATATATATATATATATATATTATATATTTATATTTGTATATATGTATATATATATATATATATATATATATATATATATATATATATATATATATATATATTTATATTTGTATATATATAAATATACAGTATGTATGTAAATATATATATATATACACACACACACACATATATATATATATATATATATATATATATATATATATATATATATGTGTGTGTGTGTGTGTGTGTGTGAGTGCGTGTGTGTGTATAGTAGATACATGTGATATTCTGCATGTATGTATATTATTATTATTATTATTATTATTATTATTATTATTATTATTATTATTATTTACAGCCATGGTTTGAAAACCAGAATGCTACAAGCCCAAAAGCCCAATGAGGAAAAGAGAATAATGAGATTTCAAATATTATATATATATATATATGTGTATATATACAGTATATATATATATATATATATATATATATATATATATATATATATACAGTATATATATATATATATATATATATGTATATATATATATATATATACAGTATATGTATGTATATATATATATATATATATATATATATATATATATATATATATATTATATATATATATATATATAGTGGCTTAGGATTTTTAAATGGGTATAAGGATGCTGTGAAAGTTCTTTCCTATAGAGGTTTCAGCTGATGATTACTACACCTAAGAGTCAAGTCTATGAAACAACTTTGTGTTCATGGGAATTACTGATTGTTGTATGTTAAAACGACAATATGTGCAATGTTTATTGTACGTATTGCACATTATTGCAATTTTCTATTCTGTATTTCTACGTTTTATAAGAGATCTTACACACTTCCAGGTAATTACAAAGGAACTTAAACTTCTGTTTCATGACATATTCTTGTGTTTGAAAAGATGCACTATATGTTACGCTAATATGATTATATACTACCCTGATATTAATTGCTTGTTTTGCCTTTATATTTAAAAAATGGACTATGAACTTGTATTCGTCGGAAGCAATGTTAAATCACAATTTTTTTTTCTTCTTGGCAAATTCATGTTACCCCTTAAGGCACATATGACTGACTATCTGTTGTCTCTCAACCCTAAAGAACTCGAGAACTTTTTTGAGTTTCCACTTATTTCAAAGCCTTATGAGAGATGTAGTACTCAGCTATGTTGGATAATGTGAATTGTTTCATCAGTTCTTTCTACATAAAAACCACAACGTCCATCCCTTACGCTCTGTTATTAAATTCATTTGGTTCCATCTCGTTTTCATTCAGGATTTGTCATGACCAATGGACATATTCGTTTTACATTGTCTCCCAAGCCCATTTTTATTTCTCTCTCTCTCTCTCTCTCTCTCTCTCTCTCTCTCTCTCTCTCTCTCTCTCTCTCTCTCTCTCTCTCTCTCTAAAGGAAGAATCAATCTACAGGTAATCTCTCTCAACGCATGTATATTATATATGCTTTATGTCATGAAATACAGAATATTTGGTTTGTTGACTTTACACCCAGTTATGTACTGTGTAGTTACAGGTGGTTAGTTGATGGGGAATTGTAACCGAGTGAAGAAAGGCTTAGAGGTTAGCAGGTTGATGCGAAAACTCGTTTTGGCT
>NC_090745.1:88346141-88361141 GCF_036898095.1 Palaemon carinicauda
ATAACTTTGGAGCTAAGAAATCTGCTGTCTTTATAAAAAACAAAGGAAAAATACCATTTGGGTCTACACCTCCATAAGCATCAAGGTCCATCAACAGAGCTTTAATCTCACGAGATCGAAAAGCTAAACTAGTTAGTTTAGCCTCAGGAAAACAGGAATGAGGAAGTTCAAGTTTTTCATTACTCTGTTTACTGTCAAAAACATCAGCCAAAAGGGTTGCCTTTTCCTTTGGACAGTGAGTGACGGAGCCATCTGGTTTAAGTAAAGGAGGAACTGTTGCATCTACACCAAAGAGTGCAGATTTAAGGGTAGACCACCATTTATGTTCCTGAGTTGTACCAGAGAGGGTTTCCTTTATGATTAAATTGTACTCCTTTTCAGTTGAGGCATAAACTCTCTGAGCAAAAGCTCGAAGCTGAGTATAGTTGTTCCAGGTCAAATCTGATCTGTTACCCTTCCAAAGGTGATAGGCCTCCTGCTTCTCCAAATAAGCACGTCTACAATCATCATTGAACCACGGTTTGTCCTTCATTCGGTACCTTAGCACACGAGAAGGGATACGCCTATCAATTATGTTGACTAGATTCTCATTCAAAGGGACAACAGGATCTACACTATTATATAATTGTGACCAATTCAAGCACAAAAGATCATGCAAAATCCCATTCCAGTCTGCTTGGGATTTCATATAAATTTTACAAGAATATGATATATCAGGGACAGGCTGCTCAGTCTTCACTAATAATGAAATCAAGGCATGATCAGAAGTCCCGACTGGAGAACCAACCTTACTAGTTATAACGCCAGGGGAGTCAGTGTATACGAGGTCCAAGCAATTACCAGACCTGTGAGTAGCTTCATTTATGATTTGCTCACAGCCTGATTCCGAGGCAAAGTCTAAAGCTCTTAAGCCATGGCGATCGGTAGGAGAGATAGAACTCAACCACTCCCTATGGTGAGCATTAAAATCACCAACAAAGACAAACGAAGCCTTTCTATCATCTTCTTGTATCTTAGCCATAATGGTAAGAAGACAATCGAAGATAGAATCATCCATGTCTGGATTCCGGTAGATTGAACACAAATAAAAGTTGTTATGCCTGCCACAAACTTTTATTACCTGAATCTCATGACATCCACATTGATAGCAGGACTTATGAGAAGCAGGGTACTCGGTCCTAATATACACCGCCATTCCCCTGGCCCTAGGAATGGAATCACGTTTCAGCATTATTGGCTTCTTAAAACCAGTTATAAGGAGCTCAGATGAGTGCCTCATATTAGAAACCAAAGTTTCTGAGCACAAAAGAATATCATACTGTCTGGACGCAACAGTAAGGTCTCGGATATTTGCATGAAGACCACGAATATTGCAATACAGAAGACGACATTGACGAAATCTAGGACGTACTGGTCCCGGATTTCGCTCAATGTCTCCAGACAGCATAAGAATTAATAGAAATAAAAAAGAGACATCATACTTAAAAACTAGATTAACAAGAATTAAAACAAAAACAATATGTACAGAATAATAATAAAAGTGATTGATGATATCCATAGACTATAGTAAAAAGTCGGAAAAACTGGTCAACATGGAGGAGCCGATACACCATGCAAGGCTAAATACCCTCCAGGATAGCCACTTCAACTGAAGGGAGGACAGTAAGGATGATTTTGAGAAGAAAAAATCAGAAAAAGGAAAAGACAACCTCTTGATAAACCACCAGGCATCCATGGCCCTTCTATTAAGCCTGCCCAACACACCATTTCAAAAAAACAAGAGGAAGAAAAAAAAAAAGATAGAATAGTGTGCCCGAGTGTACCCTCAAGCAAGAGAACTCTAACCCAAGACAGTGGAAGACCATGGTACAGAGGCTATGGCACTACCCAAGACTAGAGGACAATGGTTTAATTTTGGAGTGTCCTTCTCCTAGAAGAGCTGCTTACCATAGCTAAAGAGTCTCTTCTACCCTAACCAAGAGGAAAGTACACTGAACAAATTGCAGTGCAGTAATTAACCCTTTGGGTGAAGAAGTGTTAAGTATCTCATTGTTGTCAGATGAATGAGGAAAGACGAGAATATGTAAAGAATAGGCCAGACTATTCTGTGTAAGTGTAGGCAAAGAAAAATAAGCCGTGACTAGAGAGAGGGGTCCAATGCAATACTGTCTGGCCAGTCAAAGGATCCAATACCTCTCTAGTGGTAGTATCTCAACGGGCGGCTCCAACAGGAAAAATAGCCCAGTGAGGAAAGGAAACAAGGAAAAATATTGTATTTTAAGAATAACAACATTAAAATAAGTATCTCCCATATAAACTATATAAATTTTAACAAAACAAAAGGAAGAAAAATAAGATAGAATAGTATGTACCCTCAAGCAAGAGAACAGTGGAAGACCATGGTACAGAGGCTATGGCACTACCTAAGACTAAAGAACAATGGTTTGATTTTGGAGTGTCCTTCTCCTAGAAAAGCTGCTTACCATAGCTGAAGAATATCTTCTACCCTTAGCAAGAGAAAAGTGGCCACTGAAAAATTACAGTGCAGTAACCCCTTGGGTGAAGAAGAATTGTTTGGTAATCTCAGTGTTGTCAGGTGTATGAGGACAGAGGAGAATATGTAAAGAATAGGCCAGACTATTCGGTGTGTGTGTGTGTGTGTGTAGGCAAAGGGAAAATTAACCGTAATAAGAGAGAAGGATCCAATGTAGTACTGTCTGGCCAGTCAAAATACGCCTTAATTCTCTAGTGGTAGTATCTCAACGGGTGGCTGGTGCCCTGGACAACATTTTCGCAATATGACCAGGTAATTAAATCCTTCTTGACTTTACAACTTAGCTAATATGGGGTTGCTGGGTTCTATTACTTATTGCGTAATCTCCATTCTAGAGTTTTTTTTTGGTCAAAAATAGGTCCCGTGATTTTCCTCAAGATTAATTTTCAAGCGCTTTTCAATAACTTTAGTAAGAGCCCACGTTTCACAACTATAGAGTAGTATTGGGCATATTATTGTGTTGCAAACACTTAATTTTGTCTTTTCGGAGATGTATCTCTATTAGCCAAATTTGCCGACTTTACTAAACTGGACATAAAGGCTGCGGACTCGAAAGACGTAGAAGCCTTAAGAGAGGATCTAATTAAGTTAGGTGAATAGTCCGGAAAATGACAAATACCTTTCAACTGTGGGAAATGCAAAGTTATGCACCTAGGTTATAATAACCCACAAACAGATCACTCGCTGCTGGGTAATGAAATAGAAAATGTTGACCAGGAAGAAGATCTCGGCGTTATTATTAGCAAAGTTTTGAAGTTCATCTACCAGAGCATAAAAGCTGAAAAGAAAGCACAAAAACTAATAGGTTACATAAATAGGCAATTCAAATACATAAACAAAGACGCTTCAGCTGTACACATCACTAGTACGACCCCATCTAGAATACGGAGTCCAATTCTGGACTCAAAGTATTCAGAAGGATATAGTACAAGCTAGGGCCATCAAACTAGTTCCAACACTAAGGCAATTTGGATATAGACGGAAGATGGAACGTTAGAACTTATTTGATTTGCAAACTCGACCACTAAGGGGCCAGTTAATAGAGGCATTCATAAAGGAATAACAAATGTACGAGTAGATTACAACAATCTATTCACGCTTAGCACAAATCAGTCCAGAGGTAACGGATACATACTGGAATTGAAAAGATACAACTGTCAATGTGGTAATTTCTTGACGTACAAAATAGAAAATACATGGAACAGACTCCCAGCGGATGTAGTTAACAGTAACACCGTAAACGAGTTATACAATAAGATAGACAAGATCATAAAAACTCTAAACATTTAAAGTAAATCGCTCTACCCAAGAGCAAATGGAATGGCCTAAAAAATCTTTGAGACATCCAAAATTCTTGTAACTCCGATCAAGTAATTAATTTAAATGTTAATGGTTAAATGAATTAGCAAGGTTTGCTTCCATTACATGCGCTCTTTGCATTTACTTATTGTTTGAAAACTTTTGGTAAATAATCCGTAGTGTTCTCTGGTTTCAGTAAGTGATGATACGGTTTCAGTCATCAGTAAAAGAGAAATATTGGATTAATATATGGAAACGTACAAACGTTACTAATTAAATCTTATAACATGTGTGTGTGTGTGTGTGTGTTTGTGTTTGTTTGTAAGTGTGTGTATACTGTATATTCTTTTATAAATTTGTTGAAGCACTTTTATGGTTAAACTTTTACGGCAATTTCCAACCTATATGTTTATCTATATATATATATATATATTTATTTATTTATTTTTACATTTATTGTCGTAACTGATTTATTGCATCGTATATTCTAGCAAAAAATCATTTATCACCTTTTATTTTTATTTACTTTCCTTTTTTTTCTTTATAATATTTTACTACGGCCCTGAATTTCCATCTCTTCCACGAATATGTCTGTTGCATCTGCAATGTTTGTTTACGTTGTTTGCAACATTTTTGCGGCCGTGTTTCGCACGCACTTTATTTCTCTGTTTCCCCCTCCCCCCATCCTCCCTTTTTTTATTTCCCTCATTCTTTCTGTTCCCCTTCATAGGCTCGTGTGACCCCCTTCATTTACCTTCTCTGTTCTTCCTTTTTGTTCTGGCCTGTTTTTTCCCCCATTTTCCTGTCTTTTTTTCCCATCCCTTTTTATTTGTTTCTCCTTGACTCCCTCACTCCCCTCCCTCCCTCCTTCCCTCCTTTATGTCCCCCTCCCCGGGCAACAACAGCCTTTCCTCGCGGTGGATATTCGAGAAATATTGAAATGAGCCCCACTGCGAGACACTTTAAAGTTTGCCCCTGTTAGAATAAAACCCCATTTTTGCTCTCTCTCTCTCTCTCTCTCTCTCTCTCTCTCTCTCTCTCTCTCTCTCTCTCTCTCTCTCTCTCTCTCTCTCTCTCTAAGGGGATCCCAGATCTTTTATAATAAATCTCCGGGGGTGGGGAGCGATTGAGGGACGATGTGATATATGCGAGAATATTTCACTCCATTATTTTTTATTTTCTTTATTTTTGGTCTTTAAATTTTTGTCTGGGGCCGTAGGTTTCTTTTCTCAATTTTATTCAGCTGATTTAAATCATATCATATCTATTTTCTGTAACTTACCATAAGGTGTTTTAAATCAGTGTTTTATCTTGAAGATTGACTGAAAGATGACCCATCAAGTTTTATATTTATTTCTTCTTAAAAATCTCGGTATTTTTTTTTTTTTTTTATGTTTTATGCATCATTAATTTCCATAGTTTTGAGAATCTCTCATTGAAAGAAGCTCTTCATTTTAAAGTAAGAAATCAATTCTGAAGTAATCAATAAATGACAAATATTAAATAAGAGATGAATGGGATGTTTACGTGCAAGAGTCTCTCATAGTTCTTGTAATCCTTTTGTTTAAACTTGATTTATATTCCTGACAGCCTTCTCTGCATCCCTTTTATAAATTTCTTATAAAGAGAGTTCATTGACTGCATGATAGTTTTTTCATGGTCTACTTAAATTTGTTCCCCCTCTTGATATTCTCAGTATACTTAAATGAGTTCATGTACTGAAAATGTCAGTGTATTTGTAGAAGATTTTCAATGGCAATTTTATGTGAAGGCTTAGGTGGATGATATTTCTGAGAATTATTCATAATTATTCGTTATCTTTTTCAGATTTGTTCCCATCTTGAAATTCATAGTAATTTATATATAAATAAGGTCACGTAGTAAAAAAGTCAGTGTATTTGTAGCAGATTTTCAATGGTAATTTTATTGAAGGCTTGGGCGGAAAACATGTCTGAGAACTATTCATAGTTATTCGTGATCTACTAAGGAACTTTGAATATCGTCATCGGCAACAATGGACAACTATTATTATTATTATTATTATTATTATTATTATTATTATTATTATTGCTTGCTAAGCTACAACCCTAATTGGAAAAGCAGGATGCTATAAGCATAGGAGCTCCAACAGGGAAAATAGCCCAGTGAGGAAAGGAAGAAAGGAAAATAGAATATTTTAAGATGAGATTAAAGGCTCGCGGAAGGTTTTTGTTCATATGATTGTCTTTTATTAAGCTTACATTGTTCTTGAATGGGGACTTACTTTTTTTAATGACCGAAGGAATGAGATTTTGTTAAAAAAAAAAATCCACTTCCTTATGTTGAGATAATACGTTGTCACAGTGTCTGGCACTGTATGTACTTACATTATTCCAAGGTCTATAGACCTTGCATTATTCATTCCATTGTAATTTATTTCTTTATTTCGTCTTTTGCTATTTTATTGTATCTGTGTTTTTTATTGTCCTTCCAGATTGGGTGATTTGTTCCATGGAGTCTATATTTTAATAATTTAATAGCATTAAGCTTTTATATAGATATTATCTTAGTATATTCTATAATAATAATAATGATAATAATAATGATAATAATACTTGAGAAATTTTACTTTCGTGCATTCATTTTATTCATAGTTTCCTTTTATAGAATAATATGATATTGTCTTTAGAACTTTTTTTTTTTAAATCGTTACAAAGGGTGCGGCCTTTCCTCACGAATAGATACCCTTTCTAAGGGAAATAATTTGTTGTGTAATAAAAGTGTAAAACAAAAATCCTTAAACCACGGCTTCAAGTAATACAAAGGGAATTTCAAATGGATCAAAAGACCTTATAATTCACAATCAAAATCAACATATGTTTTTACGAACATTCTTGTGATGAAGGATTCATCTTTTTTTTTTTTTTCTTTTTTTTTTTTTTTAGAATGCATAGTTTGAATTAAAACTCTGACCGGCCACATAAATACTTAGTTAGGTGTCCCTCATTAAATTAAGTACTCTTCAAATTCGGTAGGGAGACGAGCTTTTATCAAATTTGGATTGTATACGAATTTATGTCAATCAACAACTCAGAGGTTATTATTATTATTGTTATTATTATTATTATTAATTATTATTATTATTATTATTATTTTTATTGTTACTTTTATTACTTTAATTATTATTATTATTATTATTATTATTATTATTATTATTTTTATCATTACTTTTATTACTTTTATTATTATTATTATTATCATCATTAATATTATTGTCATTATTATTATTATTATTATTATTATTATTATTATTATCATTATTATTATTATTATCATTATTATTATTATTATTATTATTATTATTATTTTTGTTATAATTATTATTTCTATCATTATTAAAAGGAAGAGATTTAACAGTGTAATAAGTCAAGCTAGGAAGCGAAATAGAAATGAGTCATAGGAAATATTTGGACGATAAATATATAAGGGGTAGGCTACGGATGATGGGTGAAATGCTTGCGTCTTTCCCTTAGTATGTTTCGAAGTAATGGCTTTGTGTTGGTATTGGGTGAGATGTTTGTGGAGTCTCGAGTCGCTTCTAAGATGGATGAGTAAGGGAGGTGATGTCTGACCTTTTGCTGACCCCAGCTTTGGCACAAACCCATAGCCGGACTAAACCACTGGAGGGTACTGCTTTCTGATTGATATTGTATTGAGCAATATATTTGTTCTTAGAATTTATGGAATGCATATTTTTCACGTCTCTAAATTAAGAGAGAGAGAGGAGAGAGGAGAGAGAGAGAGGAGAGAGAGAGAGAGAGAGAGAGAGGGAGAGGAGAGAGAGGAGGAGAGAGAGAGAGAGACTTAAATTTGAAAGGAGAGTTATGGTTTTCTTTAAATTAAAGAGAGAGAGAGAGAGAGAGAGAGAGAGAGAGAGAGAGAGAGAGAGAGAGAGAGAGACTTAATTTGAAAGGAGAGTTATGGTTTTCTTTATATTAAAGAGAGAGAGAGAGAGAGAGAGAGAGAGAGAGAGAGAGAAGAGAGAGGAGAGAGAGAGAGAGAGAGAGAGAGAGAGAGAGAGCCTTAATTTGAAAGGAGAGTTATGGTTTTCTTTAAATTAAAGAGAGAGAGAGAGAGAGAGAGAGAGAGAGAGAGAGAGAGAGAGAGAGAGAGAGAGAGAGAGGAGAGAAGAGAGAGAGAGAGAGAGAGCCTTAATTTGAAAGTAGAGTTATAGTTTTCTTTTGGTAAAGTGAAGAATGTAATCAAAAGTAAATTAAATATTTTAGTTGTGTTGTGAAATTTATATAAGACTTATTGAAAAATTCTAAATATTTTTCTCCATAGTCCTTTTCAAATATTCCATTGTAATAGGTTGATTGATTTTTTATCATTCACCAAAGATCCTTCCTTTTATGTTTGAAAAAAAAAAAAAAGATCCATCCTCTGTTTTGGGAAATCACTCAGCCTTGATTTAAGGAATCATTCATTCCCATCTCTGAGCTGTCATGCAAGGTAATGAGGATGTCTGCAAATATGACTTTAAAAGAAAAGGAAATGAAAGACTCAAACAGCCAACGAAAAATCAAAATCGGGTTTATTTCTTTCCCTGATTTTTCTAATATTTTCAATCGGTCAATCGCCTTACCGTTCGTTTCCAAGGATTTTTTTTTCCGTAAAGAACGGAACTAAGTGATTTTGGGAATAGGAGATTTAATGGAAATTACAGAATATGACAGGGAATTGAAATTAGAGATGTTGAAGGGCAAGTCATGTATTGACAGTGACGTATATACGATACGTAAAATAAAAAAAAAGGGTAAATTATCAAACAGAATCTTGAATGACTATACCAGAGAGGGGGGATTAGTTTGTAATGTGTATAAAAGTATGATAGGAATTAGTACACCAGAGAAGGGATACGATTGTTATTTTGTTTCAGAATATAAAACACAAAGACAGAAGTATCGGTAGGAGAAATGTATGTATCGATTAACCTACGTAAAAAGCTTTCCAAGCAAAATTAATAAACTCTCACAATTGAATTGATTAAGAGGATATATATGGAGGCTGTTGAGGATGAAAACTAGAAAAAAAAAGTATTTGAGAGCGATTAAAAGTCTTTTTGGTAGAAGCAGAATGTGAAATTGTGACTGGTTTTGCGTATAAAGGGAGTCTGGGTTTAGGTTGTGCTATTACTTAATAGCTATTCAATATTTTTATAAATTTGATAATATAAGAAAATCGTTATTGGAAACCAGATTTTTTCTGCAAAATTAAGGGTTAAAGCAAATGATCTTTGAAAGGAATCATGAATAGTTGATATATAACGGTAATACAGTAGGCCTATTGAATATGATTGTGATGGGAAAGTGTAGAAACAAGTAAAGTAAGTTAAACAAAATTTTCAAGGGTAGGAACTTGGAAGTAGATAAAGTTATGATACGAGGGTCAAGGAAAACCCAAAATAATTAATAACTAATTTGAATATGGGTGGTGTAAGAAAGTAACAATTAGGAATAATGATGGAGAGCGTGATAGAGAAAATGGGAGGTATAGAAAAGATGAAGCTTGGATGTTTTGGAAGAGACTTAGTGTCCATGGGAGCCAAGGTGATATGTCAACCTTTCCTTTATGAAAGTTGAGTGAGGATCTTATATTCACGTGAAAGAGGAAAGGTTAAAGTTATGGAAGTGGATGGTCTGCATTGAAGTGGCATAAGAATAATTGAAAGAGTAAGAAGTGAAGAGATATGTTGAAAACGTGCTACAAAGGTTAGTATAGTGCAGTGTAAAGGGCGAGTAATATGGCAATAATTAGAGGTAGAAATGTTTATGTATGTGAAAGGATGATAAATATGGGCTTGCACTAATGTGGTAAAAGGTGAAATAATGAGAAATGTTGCAATAAATAGAATGATTGGTAAAAATTGAGAATAGGTTAAAGGTTGAGAAATGCGAAGATATATGAAAGAAATAGTTAAAAAAAAGACAGCATAGGTTAAAGGATGAAGAATGTAAAGATATGTAGAAGTGGAAATTGTGACATTGGCCAAAGGGTGAGATATGTGGAGATACGAAGAAGGGGTAAAATGGCTTGGATTGATTAGAGTGAATTTTGTGAGGGTACAGGAAAGAATGGTAATAGGCTAGAGTTGATTATAGGAAGAAATATTTCGAACACATGGAAAAAGTTATTGAAACATTACCTTAGATGAAAAGATAATAAATTTGGTTAGACACAGCTTTAAAGGTAACCAGAGGGTAATCACTAAATAACGGGAATTTTTAAAATACTTAAAAATGATAAATATTGTAACCACAGATGAAAGATATCAGATTATATCAGATGATTTTTTATGTTAGAGAGAATGGCTTACGATAGGTTAGTGAATAAGAATAAATGATTCAAGATATTTGAGAGAATGAGATTTGATTTGAATGTCCTAGAAAGTCCTGAACACAGAGAGTGAAAGTATTGTAAATTACCGACCATAGTACCCAGAAAGAGCTAGTATGTGAGTGAACAGTGAGTGTAAAAGGTCAAGTACATTGCTTGTAAGCTTTCATGAATTAGTTAATGCTAAGGAAGTTTTCTATAGCAGTGACTTGTGTGGATCTTTACCTAAATCTATCTCCGTTCTGGGAAACCTTTTTTTATTATGAAAAGGAAGTATGGATATATACGTAAATGTACTGTATGTATGCCTATATATATTATTATATGAATGTGTTTTACGTCATTAATATATTACGCAACTGTATTTCACTGCATATTCCTTGTTTTATACATTAAAACATTAATTTGATGATTCAGTTGTACAAAGATAAAATCCATCTGAGCAGGACCATATAAATAACTTGCACATTGACATTCTCAAAGTGGTTCGAAAGCGATATAACCATATGGATAAGAAATTATTCATTGTGATTTATCCGAACATTGTTTATTCGCTCGCCGAACTACCCTTAACTCATCTTCCTTATTCGCCATCCACTAAAAGGCCTCTCATCACTCCTGCGTTCCTCCTCCATTTCCAAATCAGCCGTTTCTATTCCCGTCCGATGCATCCCCGGCGTCATGGGTTCGTAGGTCATGCAAACTATGCACTTATCAGGGCATTCTCATTGGTGGCTTGAGGACCAGGAGCGCGTTCATTGGCCGGCTGAAGGGTTTTGATTGACAGCGAGTGAAACCCTAAACCTCTCCTGTCATTCCTCACCCTTCTCCACCCCAGTCCTCCTCTTTCTCTAAAGCTCTCATCTGGCTTATTTCTTTAGTTCTTTATGTTTTTTATCGTTGACTTTTTATCTCTGTTAGGTTAGTTGTTACTAATTTTAGGATTTTATTTTTAGTTTTCCTTTATTAGCAACAATATTTTTATACAATTAAGTTGATATGCATTTTTGAAGGTGCATTATTAAGGATGTTATTATTTTATATGGCATTAGTGATGTTAGGATGGCACTTAAAAATAGCTATTATGCTATTCATAAAATCCATGAGGATGTTACTTACGACCATCAATAGTGGAAATGAATATTGCACATGACGTTGGTGACATTTCTAATAATGATAGGAAATCCTCGCCATTTATGCCATACCCTTCATTAATGACAGTACCTAATTTCATTATCAGCCTCACCACCATTGTCGCTCCACTCACCCTACCTCGACCCCTGCCCCAGTCCTATCCCCTTCCCCTGCCCCTCCCTCAACATCATCATATTAGATTTTCATTACATCCCATTTTCAATCACAGTTAGCACCCTCCCATAGACGAGTTCCGGTCCCAGCATTAATTGCAAATAATAAAGTGAGTAGCCAGTGGAATTTTTAATGTGGGCTGGTATAAGTGTAATCTGGCCTTATTACATTGTAAAATCCATCTGTGTTTGTCACTGAATGTTGGCGCAGCGTTACGTTTGGATTATGACTGTTCTCTTACGTTGAAATGTAATATTATATCATTATTTTTGTGTAAATACTCGTATTTTATAACTGCTGTGTCACTGGGAGGTTATTTTTTTTATTGTCAGACATTATTATCTTCCTCACTGAATTACTACGTTTTGTATTTTTGGTTTCATTGCCACTCTGGGATTAACAGCTAATTATTAGCATTTCTTTCATAGTAATTATGTCTATTTTTTCATTATTTGGGAATGAAAAAACTTTCCATTCAACTTGGAGTGAATTAAGAATTCATTTTAACCCTATTTAATGAAAATTGTTAGAATTTATTGATTCATTTATGATGAACGGGTTATTCTAATTTACCGGCGGTAAAACTATAGTCAAAAGTTTCTGTCGAAAACATATATGTTTTTAAAAATCCGGTTCATTGATTATGAAAATAGACATAAACAGTCAGTACCAATGAAATTCAGTTTTGGAATATGCATAGAGAGAGAGAGAGAGAGAGAGAGAGAGAGAGAGAGAGAGAGAGAGATATTAATCACAATAATTTCTTTGAAATAATGAAATTCGTCATAAGTGAAAATGATGTGACCTGATCCCACTTCTATCAAGTTCCCAAAGTATTAACATGGAAATATATATAGATTAAAAAGACAATCTTATAAAATCGCGACTCTGGACGATAGAGGTTCGGATAAGACGAACGGAAATTAGAAAGATTATTTTTAGAAGACTTTGGATCCGGGGAAGGAAGGTTGCTGGAATTGGAAGGAATTCTACGGGAAGAAACTGACGTCATCTTCCAACACTCTCTCTCTCTCTCTCTCTCTCTCTCTCTCTCTCTCTCTCTCTCTCTTATATATATATATATATATATATTATTATTACTTGCCAAGCTACAACCCAAGTTGAAAAGCAGTATGCTTATATAAGCCCAAGGGTCCAACAGGGAAAATATCCCAGATAGCTCAGTGAGGAAAGGAAATAAGGAAACAGATAGACTATAAGAGAAGTAATTAACAATTAAGATAAAATATTTTAAGAACAGTAACAACATTAAAATAAATATTTCATATATATGCCATAAAAAGAGAAATGAGACAGAATAGTGTGCCTGAGTGTACCCTCGAGCAAGAGAACTCTAACCTAAGACAGTGGAACACCAAAGTACAGTGGCTATGGCACTACCCAAGATTAGAGAACAATGGTTTGATTTTGGAGTGTCCTTCTCCTAGAAGAGCTGCTTACCATAGAAAAAGAGTATCTTCCACCCTTACCAAGAGGAAAGTAGCAACTGAACAATTACATTGTAGTAGTTAACCCCTTGAGCGAAGAAAAATTGTTTGGTAATTTAAGTGTTGTCAGGTGTATGAGAATAGAGGAGAATCTGGAAAGAATAGGCCAGACTATTCGGTGTATGTGTAGGCAAAGACAAAACGAGCCGTATCCAGAGAGAGGGATCCAATGTAATACTGTCTGGCCAGTAAAAGAACCCATAACACTCTAGCAGTAGTATCTCAACGGCTAGTTGGTGCCCTAGCCAACGGCATGATGCATTGTCTTGTTTGTCCTGATCTCTTACTGATAACTTATCTTTCCATTGTTTCCACAGACTTTATATTTTACTCGTAATAGACATTAAGAACCTACTTTTAAAATTGTATCCTTGCCCCACCCATTAAGGTTAAGGAAGTTACCAACACGTACACTACCTATATATATATATATATATATATATCTTTTCGGTCACGCTCAGCTCTCCCAGTACCTTGTGTAGGGGGAAGAGGGTGTAGTCATACATGGATGAGAGATTAATGCTTGCGTAGGCATATCTCTAAATTTAATTAGCTGTCATTTGAACGGTTTGCGTCCACAATTATTATTATTATTATATATATATATATATATATATATATATATATTTGATTGTCAGAAAGACAATCAGCCTTGTTATGTTAACGATGAGTTATTACTCTTAGATATTACTCCTTTAATGAGGTTTTTACGTCACGGAAGTTCTATTATTATCATGAACCTTGAAAATGTTAGGATTTGTCTGCTTTAGGTGATGACCTTTATATTTCATATTTGATTATGTTTTCATCTTTTTGATAACATGTTTGGTATTTCAACTTTTAATATTTTGCGTTCTGAGGAATTTTACCCTTTTCATGCAACAATGTTTATATTTTGAATTTTTTTTAGTTATTTTCGTTATCAGATTTTATGTCTATGTAGAACTATTAAGCATAGCAGCGATCAATGTTTACAATACAAGTTTTCTAGTTATTTTATCATTAAATTTTGTTGATTTTATGTAAATATGTCTATGTTGAATATAAATTTCGGCCATTATGTTGAAGTATTAACGGTAACATAGCGATATATGATATATATGATTCGTGTTCACAGGAGAAAATTCCTTTAATTAATCAGATGTATATAGTGTGTTTATGGCATTGACTTGTGTGTTTTTTTCTCTCTGAAGGTACCCTTTTAAATAAAAAGGTTAGCGTTGAATAAAACATAAATCTTATCTAGAAGCGGAGCTGATTTACATTGGGTTGCGTGTGAATGGAGAAAAAGAAATAGTTCCTGGATACACTAAGAAAATGAACAAAAAAATGAGATAATCATATAATCAAAATGCTGTAAAGGGAGGTATGAAATGAAGGATTTGCTATTGAAAATTCGTTGTTAGACTGTAGATGATGCTGAACATGGTCAAAACACCGATCACCAATTTTAATCTGACGTAATTTCGTAATTCTCTCTCTCTCTCTCTCTCTCTCTCTCTCTCTCTCTCTCTCAATGGGTTTGAGTTTTGGCTACGACGACGGGGAACAGATGAGTGCGGTCCTAAAAATTGCAAAGCTTCTGTTCGCCTAAGCAGCAAATTAGGTTCTTAGTTGTTATCTGACCACTGTGGGTCGCAGCTAGGGAGGAGAGAGAAAGAGGTAAAGAGAGAAGAAAACCTGCCTTGAGTGTCATCTCGCTCACATTGTGTATCATCAAAACGGGAGGACCTCGACGAGGTAATTCTCAAGGTCTATAGAGTAAAGTTCTCCTCTCTCTCTCTCTCTCTCTCTCTCTCTCTCTCTCTCTCTCCTCTCTCTCTCTCTCTCTCTCTCTCTCTCTCTCTCTCTCTCGTACAATGTATTCCTTATGTGCCGAAACCTTCCTTGTACATTAGTATAAATTGTGTCTTGAAGCTTTATTAAAAAAGAATATATTCAATTGAAAAATAAATC
>NC_090745.1:88368641-88373641 GCF_036898095.1 Palaemon carinicauda
AATGTAAAGTCTATGATGATATAAATTTTTGAACGCCACTAAGGCATTGTCCATTCATTATATATATGCATGTATATATGTGTGTATATATATATATATATATATATATATCAGTGAAGGTGGCGGCAGCCAGTAATTTATATTTCTCCGTCCATTTTGAGAAATATATATATATATATATACATATATATATATATATATATATGTGTGTGTGTGTGTGTGTGTTTGTGTGTGTGTGTGTGTATGTATTTATGTATGTATATTATCAACCAAATGGACAAGTAATACATTGTGGCTGTATATAGTGGCTGGAATTCAAAATTTCAAAAGGCACATATAGTTGCTGATTACATTTACCAAAACAGTCACCAGATGAGATATGGTTAAAAGATACCATTCCCTACAAAGTTCATCAGTTTTTAAAGACTGCGGTTTATTTACCAATACTTCATTCTGAGCAACGTTTAATCAGAGAGAGAGAGAGAGAGAGAGAGAGAGAGAGAGAGAGAGAGAGAGAGAATATATGTATCTCGTTATCACCCAATTAAGAATCGGAAGGGAAATTGGTTCTATAAATTGGCGAAGGAATTGGTATGCATTTGTACCGTACCTTTCAACGCCTTATCACTCCAGATCCCATATCCTTGCATTATAATTAAACCTTATAACTTTTTTGTTCACTTGTGCTGTTAATAAAAATATTAAAGTGATCCCTTAGAGAAACTATGAGAGCCTATAGTGAAAAAGAAACAAAGGGTTTAATTTCGCGAAAGAGATGTCGAACGTCGCAGGGTATTTAGATGATGAAATAGTTTCAGTGAAGTATGGAACTGGAAAACCAATAATGACTGCATTGAAAAATATTGCTGTCGGTGAAGGGAAAGAGTAGAAAATAAAATGATGAAAATTCCTATTGAATAAAATTTTGAAATGTGTCCCGAGTGAATGGAAAAATGTAGAGCTGGTAAAAAAAAAAATGCATTCATTTTCCAAATGTCACTCATGGTAGAGGAAAGTCTGTTTGAATTTTAAACATTATAAAGAAAAAAAGTATTTGGCAACAGAAAGAATACCTTATATAGGAGTTCCAACAATTTTATAAGGAAAAAATAGATTAAAATTCATGGTTTGGGCCGGAAATAGGGGTCAGAGAATCTGGCGGTAGGATTGAGTGACGTCCGAAGATTAAAATCAGTGAAAGATTCACTACAATGCAGAATATACACGTTATAGATTTAGTCGGAAAATGTAAATTAGATAAAATAGATAATTAAAATAAATAAATCTTATATATATATGTATATATATATATATATATATATATATATATATCAAGAAGTTTCATTCCAGCTGTGACTAAGTTGTGGAATGATCTTCCTAATCGGGTAGTTGAATCAGTAGAACTTCAAAAGTTCAGACTTGCAGATAATGTTTTTATGTTGAACAGGCTGACGTAAGTCTTTTTATAGTCTTTTTATCAATTATCTGTTTTAATGTTGTTAACGTTTTATAAACTATTTTATTTTATTTTTTCATTCTTCTTATATATTTTATTTATTCCCTTGTTTCTTATCCTCACTGGGCTATTTTTTTCCTGTTGGAGCCCTTGAGCTTATAGCATCTTGCTTCTCCAGCTAGAGTTGTAGCTTGGCTAGTAATATATATATATATATATATATATATATGCATACAAATTTACCAACAAAAGAGTACATATATTTAATTATTTACGCACTCATACATACACATACACACACACACACATATATATATATATTTATATATATATACATATATATATATATATATATATACATATATATATATATAATATATATATATATATATATATATATAATTTATATATATATATGTGTATATATATATATATATATATATATAGTTTATATATATATGTATATATTATATATATATATATATACACATATATATTTATATTTATGCATGTGTGCGTATATATGGGTGGCAACCTCATGCCGAAGTACTTGTCAAAAACTGAAGGGGATGCACAATGAGTTGCGTTCCCCCAAGGTGTGTATGTGTTTTTTTTTTCATTCATTAGAATATACAGGTCTGTTAATAAATAATTTACCTTATAGCGGAGATACATAACAAAATGTCTTTTGAATTATTTTTTTATCTTCGGTTACGTTGAACATGTCGACTTCTAAGACATTTGAAATAGCGAAAATCAATATTAGCTCTCTCTCTCTCTCTCTCTCTCTCTCTCTCTCTCTCTCTCTCTCTCTCTAGATGCACTTCTTACAATAATGAAGCCATTTAAATTTTACGGCTTCGACAAAGCAATTTCTACTTATTGTTAAGGCTTTTTTTCGAAGAGTCATATTAGCCTACATTGTTTATAATTAACCATTCATAATCCTTTCAGCATTTTCTGTAACTATTAAAGATTTTACTTTTATGGCATGTAATAATTATTTTCAGCTAATCTCTTACTTTCTTGAAGCGATTATGTACGGAGGAGAAAATCAGACATTTATTATTTTCTTCAAGAAAGACCCAGCCCTACTTGCCTCAGAACTTTGATTGGTGAAATCTAACCGAGGCCCTTTTTTTTCAACAGGCATAGGAGAAGATGATGATGACGGCTATATTCTTACAGATTTAGTAATTTCCATCTAAGAAAACTTTCCTTGTAGATGATTCCATTCTTTTCACCAATTCCATTTCAGATTTTAGCTTTGTTAAACCCAATACTCTTACATATTAGTTTCTTGTCTTTAGCACCAGAGAATATGAATCTTACTTTCACAGTTTGTCAACTGACCTAATGTTGATCGTGATTTTCTTGGATCTAGTTCTATCTTCTATTTATTTCATTCTTCACAGCTACATAAGTGTTGGCTATGACAGTGGAAAGCGCAGATTTTACGAATCTCATTGCAGGTATTTGAGTTGTTAAGCAAACAACGGGTTAGAAGTCTATTAGGTGATAATTATATTCAATCGACTCTGTTGTTGGCTAGCAAAATTATGATTACTAGTAAACTGATTAGATTGATTATTCACCATGTTTTGTATCCAGGAATCAATGACAATTATTAATACAGATCACAGTTATTTTCTTTTTTAATTTTAAATTACATAACAGAGCATAGGATAGTACACTAAGTATATTTATAGACTTGATTGATTAGCTAATCTGATAAAAAATGAATGTGCGGCAATTCAAACAATTGGCAATAGGTGGTACCATCCTCGAATCGAGTCTTTCAATAGGGAGATATCGCTATAGTTTCCAGTGACTGGCTCTTTCGATTTAGTGCATAAGATTTCTTTTACAACACGTCTGCTACTTTTTGTTTAAATGACAATCAGTTAAGAGTGCAGTGCCAATGTATATCCCCATATTTTTGTTCCTCAGTAAATTTCCCTTCTTTATCAAAGGGGATGTCTTTATATCAAAGGTGATATATATATATATATATATATATGTGTGTGTGTGTGTGGTTGTGTGTGTATTTGTATATAATCATTTACTGTATATGTAATCCTTTTTCAATTGATTTAATTTTTAACTTTTTTAAGTTTGGGTCTGTTTTTCTGCTTGTCTGCTCAATTCCATATCAAGATAGCTTTAATTACAATTTAATTATTAATTTTTGGATTAATATACCTATACGTATATACTGTATAGTAATTGCTTATAATACTTGTTGACACCAATTTTTCACTCTCAGTGGAACTACGTTCAGGGTGTTTTTACCGAGCGTTCGTGAATACCTACAATTCCTTTCTCATAGATCTTGAAATGTATTACCGAAAGCTGTTCACGAGACCATAATTTCAAGGAAAAATAAGGAATCGTGAAACATACGTTTTGGCATTGGAAATATTTGGGGCGTGTTGTGAATTGGTTAATAGCTCTCTCCCACAGACCTTAGGTACACGGCGATTTATGTATTGGGTTATTTTCATTTACATTTCTTTATGTATCTATTTAAAAACAGACGATGGATATAAGATTCCGTTACTCTGGTTATAGTTGAGTTTCTGGTCTGCAGTTCTCTTTTATGAATAAGGAAACATTATAAACATTATTTTCCTCTTGCTGGTCTCAAGAAGTTTACGGGATTTATGTTGTCAGATCTTTTGAAAGAATTTAAAACAAGAGTCTTTGTCGTAGTTATGTATCCTATGGAATCACTTCATCAACTTACTATTTCGTGATGAAATGAGTTTTTATAGGCTTGTTAATTCATAAAATAAAATAAAAATATTTCAGTTCCTTATTTTATTTAGTATATATTTTGGTAGCCTTGAATTAGTTTTGAAATATCAGAGAATTTCACTGATCATACAAGCATCGTCACAAAAGAATGAAGGAAGAAACGACGACAAAAATGGCATATTCTTTCTTAGTAAATGAATGATTTTATACTTATTGACATTTATTTTTCATACTTCTTGCTTTTTTTATATATATATAATTTTTCAGGTCGGGTATTTGTTAAATTAGTCGGTTACCTTTCGTGAGAAACGTGAATAAAAAAGAAGTGAACAAATGAAATCCTTTTCAGAAATATATATTTTAGAATTTCTTTGCTGGTATATGTTTTTCTCTTTCTGTTTTTAAAATGAAGGCGAATACCAGTGACAGTTTTCCTCCCCCTCTGTGTCAAGCCATTTCTATGCACCCCCTCTTCATCTTTCCATCACAGAGAGTGAAAAAAGAAAGGGATAAAAAGAGACATACTGGAGAGAGAGAGAGAGAGAGAGAGAGAGAGAGAGAGAGAGAGAGAGAGAGAGAGAGAATATCAAAGGATTTCTCCCTTTCAACCCTTTACCATGCGAAGTGTTGACCCAAAGTGTTCCACTCCCCCCTTCTCAGCCGTTGCAACTCTGCAGTTGCATATTCAGCAGGTTTCAGCGGCTGTTGACAGTGAGGGTAAGAGCGTAAGGGTTGGTGGTGGTGGGACGTCCAGATAGATATATATATAAACATACACTATCACCTT
>NC_090745.1:88378641-88383641 GCF_036898095.1 Palaemon carinicauda
TACTGTTTTTAAAATATTTTGTTGTTAATTTTTTCTCCTGTCGTTTATTTATTTCCTTATTTCCTCTCCTCATTGGGCTATTTTTCCCTGTTGGAGCCCTTAGGTTTATATCATCTTGTTTTTCCAACCAGGGTTGTAGCTTGGCTAGTATTAATAATAATAATAATAATAATAATAATAATGTATTATACTCATACTAATTCTGGATTCTCTACCTCGGGATCAGAGACCCAAGGGGAAAGCAACTCAAAGATAATAGCTTCTGGCTGGCCAGGGAATCGTACCTGAGCCCAAAAAAACTGAGGTGACAGTGACATATCATGTAGATGGTCTGTCACCTAAGTTTCTTGGGCCCAGATTCGATTCCCCGGTCAGCCAGAAGCTATTATCTTTGAGTTGTTTCTGATTCCCAGGTAGAGAGAATCCAGAATTAGGAGGAATATAATAGATGGGTTATTTGAATATGAAAACCTGTCTAAATTTGCAAAATTTATCATATATATATATATATATATATATATATATATATATATATATATATATATATATATATATATATATATATATATATATATATTTAATATATTTATATTTATATATATGTATATATATATATATATATATATATATATATATATATATATATATATATATATGTATATTATACATACACACATACGAAGCTGGTCTAGTATAGAGTAAATATTTTATTCATGTATTTCATTTGTGTATTTAAGAGATATATAGCCAGGTCATAAGATGAGTTCCTCTCATGTAGGTATGACCTGTACGATGTATGAATACGAGGCCTTACTCAATTTTGTTTCCACGTGGTTAGAAATTGTATGAAACTTCTCGAAATAGATTTACTATTTTTTTTTTTCATTGTTTCGAGGATATAGGTGATTGGAGTTAGCTGAGTGAATGTTGTGTTGCAAGTAAGGTTTGTTCCCCTGTTCAGTTTACTTTGTTGGCAAGCTCGCCGCTAGAGCCTGGCCCCCAAAGCCACGAGAATGATCTATATAGAAAATTCTAGATGAATTAAGTCAATATATATAGACCCTAGGAATGCATAAGCAACAGAAGAGATTCATTCTAGCCCTTTAAAAGAGCCAACACCCTCTCTCCTCTCAAGTGCATCAAGTATGTGCCCTCTCAAACGTGAATAAGGTTTTATCCAATATATATCGTTTATAGCGTGTTCAAACGTTGATGAATCCATTAAATGTTATTTCAAGTGTATTGTGTTGATGTAAATACTTTTGTCATAAATGTTTGTAACTGGCCCTGTGAGATTTAGGTTAAACAGTGAAGTGTATTAATTTTGCTTAGCTGTTCGGTAACCTCGTGTGACTAAAAAGATGTAAGTGTAACCGTTACATTTATATAAATTTCATTTAGTGTGTTTAATCATTAGAGTGTTAAGTGTTAACTATTTTCATTAATAATCAAAATCAAATATTTTTATTCATTAGTTTCCAGTGATTGTATAATTTTCATAAAGTAATATTTTCTTATCTTAGTCTAAGGTTTTGTTCAAATTTAATATTTCGAATGATATATTTTTGGTGTGAATTCTTTCAAAGTGTTGTAACTTCTTATAGAATATATTTATTTTTGTAAAGTGTGTATTATTTCGCTCACCAATATTTCCTAATAGTGCTTGCTTGCAATCCCTGACTAAGAACCAAAGTAAGAGGTTGTTTTTGAATAGTTCCTGTAAAATAATCACCCAGTTTTGTTTTAAGGGTAGCATAAGAGACTTTTGGATATTCAGTGTTCATATATATTGCCATCTGGGAGTTATGTAATATTCTCAGAGCTCGGGTATTATTCAAGTGTAACAGATTTATGTTAAAATAAATAGGTGATTCTGGAGCTTGGAAGTTTATGTAATTTCCCAGCGTAATAAATAAATAAATATATATATATATATATATATATATATATATATCTAACCGAGGCCCTTTGCGTCAATAGGCGTAGGAGGAGAGGATTATAATATATATATATATATATATATATATATATATATATATATATATATATATATATATATATACACACATATATGTGTGTGTATGTGTGTGGGTGTATGTGAGCGCATAAATGTGTATATGTTTATGTACACTGTATAGCATATATTTGTATATAAGCTATTTATTTCAAGTAAACTTCTCCTTTAAATCTAATGTCATGGTAGGAGTTTTAATATCTTTTGACGAAATTTTATTGCTGAATGGAACCTGTTACGTATCACTCCTACCTATGTAGGTTTTTCCATTGTGTTCTATCCATGTTGGGGGCATGAATTGAGTGAAATATAAATCAAATCTTAATGAGCTAGAGTAATACATCTATATTCACCATTGAACTAGTTGATTTATTAAAAGAATGGACTAAAAATATAGTTCAAAATTGTTTTGCCATATTGTTTTTATGATTAATGATATTTAAACCTACATTATCAGATTTGGTGATAGCATGTTGAACTTGATTATTTGAAGGTCAGTTGCTTTGAGTTCTGAAGGATTTCTTTTAAGAGGTGAAACTAAATAGAGACATAAAGATAGTACCAAGGAAACAGGGCAACAACTAAATCCAGCGGTTCTTTGATGTTCTTTTTGATAACACTGAAAGTCTGTCGGGTGTTATAGGGTCAGTTTGATTTCAATAGAAATGTAAAAGTTAAATGTTGTAGTGTTTGCTTAAAGTAACGAACATTAGCTCATTTGTATATTTTTGATACAATCTCTTATTTCTATTGACTCTATATTTTAAAACCTTGTTAACTTTTACATGAACTAATGAATATATTTTACAAATCAATGTAAATGTTATTGAAATTAGTTTTTCCCCAACAAAAGTAACGAATTTAAATCACCAAATTGAATAATAAAATTCTTAATTCTCTCTCTCTCTCTCTCTCTCTCTCTCTCTCTCTCTCTCTCTCTCTCTCTCTAAAACAAACAATTTAACAGGCACAAGTGCAAACAAACCCCCATTTCCTTTACTCTGTAACTTTCCTAAGTACGTCCTTAACATCTATTGTCAGTGTCCTCTTCGCCCGCTTCTGCTCCTCTTGTGAATGGAAGTGAGTTTCATTCACCCAGGGGATCTTTTCACAGCGTAAGCGACAAGAGAAAATAAGTGAAGAGCCTCAGTACACCTCCTTGACTTCACAAGAGGGTGATCGATGAGTAACAACGTAGTACTCCACCTTTACTATCACTGCCACCACCCCTGCCAAAAGCTCTACCAACTTCGCCTTCGTTGTTTTAGGGCCACTTGGTTTTCTTTTCTCTCCAGCGATATAATCTTCCAGTGTCCAGAGGTGTCCGTTTAGTTGTAAGGGCAGAGGCATGATGAGAGGGAGATGAGGAGGACGAGGGAACAAGAGGGAGAGATGGGCAAGAGTGATATGGCCTTGAAGTACCCTTGACTGTCCTCGAGTGTTTGATGACAATATAAAACTCGACTAAATAATCACCGCGCCCTCACAGTCAACGAACTCGAGAGATGGCCAAACAGATGGAGGGGTTCCTAGGACCTTCGGAGGCCCGGCCCTACCGTCCCATTCTCAACGAGATGGATTCCCTTCAGATAAAGGCTTCTAGTCCCAGCCTAAGTTGTTTTGGGATATCAATTCTGTAATTTCTTCTGATTCATGATGGACGTCTTTCAAATCATGTGTTATAAACCTAATTTAGAAACTTGTTTCTTTTACGATTTCGGAAGGTTGATCCGCTCAATCGGGGTTGGGAGGGTTACGAACAACCCCGCTGAAGAGCCGATACATGATATAGATGTCTAAATATTGTCACTGTGGTTTTGTAAAGGTCTGCGGAGGCTTTAATGTTCTCATCTGATTGGGGGGGGGGGGGGGATCTTCTTGCTTCTCCTGCCGAAGGAGCATTGACGAACATCCCTTGCATGTAATTGAAGGTGTTAAAGCTTCTTGGAGATATTCTTTGATTTTTAGGATATTCTTTAGAGATAAAGCGTATTTCACCACATTCGTTGATGGTAGTTAATGCCTCTCAATTCGTTTCTATAAATTTTTGTAATTGAATAAAAAAAAAAAATTATTTTTCTGTTATTTTATCATGTTTTCGTTTAAATCGCGTCTTGACATATATGTTTAAGTAATAGCATGTTTCTAAGATCATATTTTCCAGAGAGAGAGAGAGAGAGAGAGAGAGAGAGAGAGAGAGAGAGAGAGATTTAAGGAATAAAGGTGTTATTTGTAAAAGCAAATCCTGATTAGGAGGGACCCCCGGCCACCCCTTCAGCACTCTAGATCCCCTCCCTTATCAGTGGTTGCCTTATGCAAATGAGATGAAGCAAGAGGTGTATTGTTACACATCTGCAAGTACATAGGTGGTCCCTGTACAAGGCTATTTAGCACAAAACATTCAAACACACTTTTTTTTTGTGCTGGAAACGATATGCACCACCACTTTGTTTATTTTTATTTATTTATTTTTTTTTTTTTTGATGTTAAATCATCAGGTTTTAGTTGCTGTAATACTTTGTTTGCACTCGTCTTTTGAAATTGTATTGGTTTTATTTGTTTAGGTCATATGCCTGTTTATAATTTACCTTGTTTGTTTGTAGATCGTATTGAACTATTGCGAATATTGCCAAGTTCTTTGAACAATGCTTTGTTCCACTTTGAAGCGCTGTAATCTAATGTCTTCTTGATTGTTGTTTGATATAGTTTTAGAAGGTTGCGTCTACATTTATTGTCATTATTGGCATTCATGACTGTGTAGGAGTGTATACTTTGACTGATATATATATATATATATATAGATGTATGTATGTATGTATGTATATATATATATATATATATGTAGATGTATGTATGTATGTATATATATATATGAATATATATATATATATATATATACATATATATTGCGTGCGTGAACGCATGTGTGTATGCATTCATGCATGTATCATTGAAACTCTGATCTTTTATTTAGGTTAAGCTTTCT
>NC_090745.1:88388641-88421141 GCF_036898095.1 Palaemon carinicauda
CCTAATGATTTTAAATGTTCATATAAGTAAGTTATTGCACAAAATATATAGATGGTCTTTTGTTAAACGAGACGATGACGTCATGGAAATGATAACAGTAATTACCGTTTGAAAATTAGTAAATATTCATTAGGACAAAGCAGGGGAGCCTTCAAACTCTATTTTCTTTTTAACATTACCATGATTTTTTTTTTTTTTTTTTTTTTTTTTTTTTTTTTTTAGAAATGTAACTACTCCAAAAGCGTTTTTATCCATTATTCTATCTTGAACTGTTACAGTGATTACCCTACATCTTGTACTCGTCACCCTCCGCCAAGGATTTGTTATGTCTATTAAATGTTTTGATATTTCAAAATCCATAACGTAAGTGGATTTTTTGTAATATATATTGTATAAATCCTCTGAGGTTGTCATACCATTTGAAGGTTTACTGATTTCTAATTGAATTTTACATTGCAGTTTTCTCAGATTTCATCCCGATTACCCTACAATTTTATTTATAATAATCGACATTTCTATTTTTAAAGAGAGAGAGAGAGAGAGAGAGAGAGAGAGAGAGAGAGAGAGAGAGAGAGAGACACTTCGTGATCTTAGAGTTGTGGATTTGACAATCTTTTCGCTTGTTTAATTTTAGTTCTAGCATTTGATGTATATATATAATAGATTGATTAAAGGGATTTATTTTTAGACGTCGCATAGATTGCTATTTCTTGTTGCAAATCATATTTGTTTTACTGGATATTATTATTATTATTATTATTATTATTATTATTATTATTATTATTGTTATTATTATTACTATTTATTGTTATTATTTCTATTATTATTAGTCAAGTTATAAACCCAGTTAGAAAAGCAGGTTGCTTCAAGTCCAAGGGCTCCAACAGGGAAAGTATTCCAGTGCGGTAAGGAAATATATAAATAAATGAAATATATGTGAAAAATGAAATAAATTATATTATAGTAAAGTTCAGTAATAACGTTAGAATAGATTTGTCATATGTGAACTATAAAACAAGACTTGTATCAACTTGTTCAAAAAATAATAATTTGTAACAAGTTTAAACCTCCGAAGCTCCACCAATTCAACCGCCAGATAAGAAACATTATCCATTATCTTGTCACAACTGGGGTAAAACGTCGAGAATTCTGTGTAGTATTGAGCCTTATGGTGGAAAAGGCGAAACTTTTATAATTTACTACACAACTAATAAGTCTTTCCACAATTGGAATAAGAATTCTAGAATACTGTGTAGTATTGGAACTTATAATGAAGGCAAGCCTTTTAGAATTCACTACACACCTAATGCCTTTGGTCACAGCTGGAATAAGACTTATAGAATAGTTGTGTAGTAATGAGCCTTGTGATGGAAAAGGCTAGATTTTTAGAATTCACTACACACCTAATACAACGTACAGGATGCTACAGTCTTGCGAAGATCAGAATGAGAATGGTGGTCAGATGTATGAAAAATTTCATACAACATACACAAAGAACTAAGTGAACGACGGTGGCAAAGATTAATATCAAGATAGGAAGTAATAAATTTAATAGAACTCAAGTTTTTGGTCAATAAATTCAGATGAGAGTCAGCTTCTGGAGACCAGGCAGGAGATCAAGAGTAAAAACATGGTAGAATGAAAATTAAAACATTTCCTCAGGCTAGATTGATCACGAAAAGTCTTATAAGACTTTTCCAATATGCCAATTTTGTGTGTAATTAAGGAAGAAACTGACTGGATAGGTTTCTGAAAAGTAAATTTGTAATCATCATAACACTTAGAATCAATTGGGTTGTATATTGTTGAAGAGACATTGTCAACGTAAAGATCTGTGTTGAAGAGCCACTGTCCTCGCCCTACTTACATTTATATTTTTAAGATTGTTTAGGTGCAATTTCATTCACTATAATCTTGGGTAGATTTCTACTAAGGAATTCAGTGACCACACCTACATTTAGGAGATGGAATTTATGCAAAGAGTATCATCTGCATATGCAACAAGCTTGTTCTCTAGCGAAAGGACATTACATTCATATACTGACTATTGCGCCCATAAACAACTACTCTGTAATCTATTACTTAAAAATTCAATAATAGTGCTAAAACAAGATTCACCTACTACCATTTGTTCAAATTTAAAATCAAGGCCTCGTGATTAACACTGTCAAATTTAGTACTGAAATCTAAGCCAAATTTTACAATCTTCCTGACCAGCATATAAAGATAATAATATAGCATCATAAATTTCTTGATATAATAACTTTAAAACATAGGCATATTTCATTTTATAAATCCTTGGGGGAAACCATTTAGTATTCTGGATTGTAGTTAATTTACTATTGCTAGATGGATAACGGAAGTAAGCTTATGTATCTGTCAGATTCTAAGCGAACAAATTTCTTTTATTGTGTTACTGTACAAGAGTGATGATTTTCCATTAGCCCTTCACAAGAAAATTGTATGGCCAGATGTTTATCTCTTATTAGCGAATAGTATTTCATAGGTCACATTGTTATTTGATCGGCTCTTATCATATCCACGTTAACACCCCTTAGCTAATTTGAAAAAGTTCCTGTGATAATTACTTCTGTTATTGCATAAATATATAAGAAATATTCAAATGCTCAATGATAAGTTTAATTCAAGTAGAGTTTCCATGAAATTTACAACGAAGGTATCAATTAAAAATACAGGTTTGAGACCTTGGGTATCCTTTTGAGCTGTTATAAAATTGTTGAAAATTATAATCCAAATCTTAAATAAAATTTCTAAACACATTACAGTACCAATTTATGTAATGCTTCTGTTTTAATTTATTGGTCACTAAACATTATTTTCAACATTACAAGATATTTAAAAAAGGACTTCTTTAAGTTTTGGATATAAATGGACAGAAATCTACAGTAAATTCTTATTTGAACGAAAACAGAAGAGTGATGGGTGATTTAAGGTTGTTTGTTAATTTTTGTTTGATTTTCTATTTCTGCTTTTATTTACCGAAAGCCTTATCTTTGATATATATATATGTATGTATATATATATATATATATATATATATATAGTGTGTATATATATATATATATATATATATATATATATATATATATATATATATATATATATATAGTGTATAAGTCTTCTCTAGTCTGCAAACTTGTGATCTTACTTCTTTCAATAAGTTACTCAGGAAGGATTATACTAAGTACAGCTTCATCTATATATATATATATATATATATATATATATATATATATATATTATATATATATATATTAAATATATATATATATATATATATATATATATATATATATATATATAACACACACACACACATATATATATATATATATATATATATACCCACATATATATAAACCACACACACACACACACACACACACATATATATATATATATATATATATATATATATATATATATATAAACCCACATATATAAAAAACACACACACAGACACACACACACACACACACACACATATATATATATATATATATATATATGTGTGTGTGTGTGTGTGTATATACATATAATATTTGTGTGTGTAGTTTTTACTTTTGTACAGTAAATGAATACTGTTCGCACTGGCAGCAAAGATTTACAAATCAATTACAACATTTTGTAAATGAATAACATCTATGGTGGGTCACGGCGTACATCGTCTTAAATATTTTATTACATAAATATAAAGTGAAGGGAAATTTATCTAAAGATCTAATTGATAGAGATAGCTGGATAAATGAGATGCGGAAATAGATACGCCTTAATCTTGTTTCCATCGACATCCATCAAGAAAAAAAAAATCTAGGTAGTTTTCTCGGTAGTACATCCCCAGTCTCGGAGCAGTTGAATAGCTGCCTTCTATATTGTGTGCGACTGTATATGCGGAATCTAGCGTACGCCCGGACGGTTCCAATACTGTGCGTGTACGTGTGTACGTGCGTGCGCGTGTGATTTTTAGACATTCGCATGCACTGTCTGAGGCAAACGATCTCCGAAGCTTACCGTAACCCATCCCGGGGACCACTACCGCTCCGGCCGTATTTATGCGTCGCGATTTGCATAAAAACTGATTTGGGATGGGTATTCCCCGGGGATATTTGTCGGAATCAGAGCAACTTATTGGGCTATTCTCCTCCTTCTCAACACACTTCACGTTCAGATTAAAGAGCCTTCAGAAAAGGGATCGTTGATTTTTTCTCTTTTAGTTGGTGTGTGTGTGTGTGCGTGTGTGTGTTCCCAAGCTGAATCTCCTCGTAGGGGGATGGGAAGGGGAAAGAAGCAATAAGGCGAGGGAAGAAAAGAGACGGATAGAAAAGTTAAGGGGCATGTGAGAAGTCAGAGGGGGAGGGGGTTAGGTAGGTGGCGATGTAGGAGAGAGTAAACGCTGGGGGAAATGGCTTTTCCTTTCCATTTTTCGCCACTTTCTCTCAGTCTTGTATTTATATTCTTCATCTTCGGCATTTTTCTGCGCTAGTTGTATTTCGCCTCATCGTCTTTTTCATTGCACGACGCCCTAAAGATACGTCTTTCGTCGGAGATGCCATTTTTTTAAAAGCTTCCGTTCATTGTTGTTGCAAGATTGAAATTTCTTCTGAGCATTTGGATGGGGAAGTTTCACATCGTGGCGCCCCCCCCCCCCCTTCCTCTTTTTTTAGCATAAAGGAAACAGGTTTCAGTTTTTGCCCCCGGAAAGGGCATGTTAAAGTCCTCGTCCAGGTCATCAGGGCCCATTAGGGCTTTTCAACCTGCGAAATGCAATGGACTGTTAAGTGTTCTTCCATGGAACCGGGCATCATCCGGGCCTCTTCTCAACAATGGTTTGTTGTGATGCTTTTTTCCTTTTTTTTTCCCATCGGCGTTTTTCTCTCGGCTTTGTTTCGACGCTTAATCTCGTTCGACTTCATTAGTGCATCTCGATGTTTTTTTTTTTTTCTTTTTCTTTTTCGTCACGGGGAAATATTTCATTAAGATTAGTGTATGTGACCCTATCAATAAAAAATTCTAAATATTCAAATAGACACACACACACACACACGCCCAATCACCAAGATATGACTACTCTCTCCCTTTACCCAAGGGGCGGGGAGAGCTAACCGTGACCGAATATGTGTGTGTGTATATATATATATATATATATATATATATATACTTATATATATATATATAATATATATATATATATATATATATATATATATATATATATATATATACATATATATATATATATATATATATATATATATATATATATATATATATATATATATATATATATATCCAAAAACTTGCTCTTTATTATATAGGGAAGATTTCTTTCACGTTCAAAATAGGAAAGTATTTTTATCGGATTAGAGTTTCACCTGATTTATTACCTGAACCATGTGATATCCAACTTATGTTCATATTTTCTTTGCAAATGAGAAGTCATGTAAATGTGAAATTAATTCAAGTAATCTCAGTCTCACTGTAAGTATAGTTTTCTATTACGGCTGGTGATCAAGTCAGTTATTCCATTTCAGCCTTTTTTGACAAATTTATTGTAATTCCAGCTTTTTTAGACATTTGACAGATTAATAGTGATGCGCGGAAAACGTCTATGTGTGTATATATATATATATATATATATATATATATATATATATATATATATATATATATATATATATATATATCGAAAACGTAAGCTAGTTACAACTCAAAAAGCTATGGAAAGAATAATGATGGGAATAACACTTAAGAGACAAAAAAAAAGAAAAAAAAAAAAAAAAAAAAGAGCAGCATGGATACGAGAGCATACTGAAGTAGAGGATATTCTAACATATAACAAGAAGAAATGGACATGGACAGGGCATATAATGAAGATGACACATAACCGATGGACATTAATTGAAATAAAATGGGTCCCCAGAGATTGCAAAAGAAGAGAAGACAATTGATTGACGAACTAAGAAAGTTTGCG
Organism: Palaemon carinicauda; assembly: GCF_036898095.1. NCBI lineage: Eukaryota > Metazoa > Arthropoda > Malacostraca > Decapoda > Palaemonidae > Palaemon > Palaemon carinicauda. The sequence continues at coordinate 88,394,634 of NC_090745.1, forward strand.
GATTTGGACTGGCATAGAAACCGCATAAACAGACGCTAGTGGAAAGACATGTCAGAGGCATTTGTTCTGCAGTGGACTATTAACGGCTGAGGATACATACACATATATATATTAGTATTTCTTAAACATTCTCTTTATATACATGTATGCTGTATATGTATATGAATAAATTTTAATGGGCATATAATAGTTTCTTAACGAAATAAAGAAATAAAGAGATTTGCTTAAAAAGAAAATGTATAAAATAGACAAAAATTATTTCCAGTCTTTGGTCTTTCTTGTCATAATGTGTATGTATTATGATATGCTGGATAAAACTTGATACAAGGAAAAGGTATTCATGAAAATCACACAAATAGCTTAGAAGAAAGACTGTGAAGTGTGTGGGCCACCCAGACTTCAGTAAAATGTAAAATAATTTACTCTGAGAACACGGAAGGCATTGACACATGCTATTCGTGTTGACCCTTCAAGTATTTAAAAAGGAATTTTGTCACCGATCCATTTATGATTTTAGCAACTTTGCATTTTTTATTGGGTTAAATTTATTCAAGCAAAATTGCTTTAAATTCTGTAACCCATATGCTTCTATGCTTAGATAACCATAAAAAAAAATATGTGCTACATTCTTGCACACACACTCTCTCTCTCTCTCTCTCTCTCTCTCTCTCTCTCTCTCTCTCTCTCGCTCTCGCTCTCGCTCTCTTTTATCGGCATCAGGATTTTCACGAGTTTTTAAATCCAGCGTTCTAACCAGTACGTACCTCCTCAAGATTTGTATATGGACACTAGGATCTTAGTCAATTCTAATAACATATTTAGATCTTAATCTTAATCATGATCGTTTGAAAGCGTACATCTAATTGAATAAAAGGCTTATTTTTTAAAATACGTTCTATATTTTCATCTTACCGGTTCATATTTTTTTTTATAATAAGTTTCTTTCTGTATGATCTCGAACATTGTCTATCAAGGAAGAGATAAGTTTTGCTACTGAGTATTGATCCATGACCATAGTTTTTGCGACGCTGGATTTCATTAAGCATGATCTCATTGTATTCAGCTGCCTTATAAAAATGAATCTTTAACAACTAAGCTCTTTTTATATATTAAATTTGGACCTCGTGTTGTTTTTGTCTTATCTCTATTATCTTATGACTTTCATATGTTAAGATTCATGAAGATAACTTCATGAAGACAATAGCTGCCCGCATTTCTTTATCCAATCAGCCAGCATCGTTAAGCGATATGAATACATTGACCCCGGGTCTAATATGTTTTTTCAGTTATTTTATCTTGATAAATTCAATCAATTTGTTTATAGCTTCAAGATCTTTATAATCTTATTCTTTACAGAAATCTCAAGCTTTACTCAAATGTTATATCTTTCAAAGCACCGAAGAGAGGATATTTGTAATTCAACAGCGCGCTGTAATAAAGAAAGAATAAGATTACAACTTCAATTGATCACGTGATTTGCTCCTCTCTGTTTTTGTTATGAGAACTGTTAAGCCTTCAGTCATCCCATGACTATTTTATTTCTTTAAACTCAGCTGTCCGTTACCGGCAAACATTGGAAAATCAAATTCCATTCAGAGAGTTGAAAGTTTTAATAACTCTGAGCTTTGGATAGTATCAAGCCCGTCGATCTGTGTTCGAATGTCATCCGACGGTTTTGGCTTCGGTGAAGCCGTATCCTCTTTTTCACTATTATTAGATTAAATGTTATACATTTGTATGCATGCATTTACTGTTAGGTTGTTAAAGATATATTTCGGATCATCCAAAACCAGAAGTTGGAACTTCATGCTTCAAAATGTAATATCAAGTTTCAAAGTAACAAAGGAATCGAAAGATTTACTGTCAGCCAGTGTCTCTATTCAGTGATGGATCGCCGACCAATGACGGATGAGGACACACCCCCTGACACAGCCAATCACACGTTGACATTACCACACTATCTTTCGGCCGTAATTTTCCCCATATCATGCATGTTTATTTATGCTACCCTTTACTGCACTTACCGTTGCAACGTACTTTTCCTATTTTGTAAATGGCCTATTTACGAAAATAGAATTTATAATGCAATTATCTCTGGCTTATTTTCCCCTACTCATTATGAGAAAAATAGGTATAGAATTAAAGAAAGAAAAAAGGTAAGAAGTTTATTTTAATATTTTATTTGCAGTTATATCACTCGACAGGTATTACAACTATGTCGTCATCCCTGAGGTGACAAGGAAAGTGGCTAAAATTATGAACATTTACCCAAAATTCAGTTCCAGATTACTCAAAACAAATGGTCATTATGAAATGAAAATGGTACCTTAGTAACCGACGCATGCATTTTTTTCATGTCCAAAATATCGTTTTAATCGTAATGTGGCTATGAACCTTACACGCCAAGTATTAAATTCCTTGTAATTTTAACTCTTTCAAATGTAGTAAAAATGAATGTCAAACAAGATCATCTTTTTTCATTACGTCAAAAAAATTTTATGATAAATTAGTGTCAATAGCTATTTTATTGAAATCGTTTATATAGCCTTCAAATAATATGAAAACAATTGTTTTGTTAATGGCATTACTTAAATTTAGAGACAAATTAAGTTAAATTTTAATATAGGTAAATATACTTTATAAACATTACGGGGAAAATGGATAGGTAAAATGTATACCAGCATAACAAACAGTAACTTGACTTCAGTCTCAGCATTGCTTCATACTTATTGAACAACGGCTCTTGAAGCTGTCACTCATCAATCAGTTACACAAACATTATACAGTCCCACTGATGACTGCAATATCAGTAGATATAATGCTAAAATTACAACGAAGACTTGCTAATCTCTTGAATTTATGATAACCACTTCTTCACCGGACACATTTCACTGGGATTTCCATTTCGAATGATCCGTACTTGGCGACTAGTACCCTTTCCGAAAGATTCCTTAAAAGTCCTCAACGATATTTCCATCGAGACATCCTGATATTTCGGCTGAAGACCGCAACTCTCCATCAGCGCTTACCTCTGTCGTTGTTGGGACCTTGGTTCTGTTCTAGTGGCGCTTCGTCACTTGGCGGGGAGGGAAAACCACCAACCATTTCATCAGTAAACTGGAAGGGCAGTGGGATCAGGTCATAGTGGGACAGACCTCGCTCTTGCATTTGATGCTGTTGGTGCTGCTGTTGTTGCTGATGATGATGAACTGCGTGCTGATGATGTGTCATCTGAAGCTGCTGCTGCTGTTGAGCAATATGCAAATGTTGTTGTGCTAGTTGTTGGTGTGGTGTCATCTGATGATGGGGTTCGTTTGAGGGAACTTGCGGAAAGGAGTACTGTGCCTCTGTGGGTGTCGTAGCACCTGGTGTTATGTATGAATATTCATGAGGCAGGTGTTGAAGTCCTGTGTGCTGGTGACCATAGTATGTGTTGTGTTGACTGTGTATTGTGTTGTTTGTCGGTATCAATTGTGACATAGCTTCTTGAGTTGTGTTTACTGAATATCCATTACCCTGGAATGGCGTTGTCGAGTTACTGCTCGACTGACTTCGTATCTGATCAGTGGTATTCTTTGGTCTAGGAGGCTGACGTCCATGGGCAGTTCCGCGGCAGGCAAGGGAATGGCATCTACTCGAGTGGGCTTGGGCAGGAGTCAAACTTTCGTCTGTTACGCCTTTTGCTTTGTTCTCTTTCTTTTGTTTCATGCGACGATTCTGGAACCATATCTTTATTTGCCTCTCAGTTAGGACAAGTGTTCTTGAAAGGTCAATTCGTCTTGGCCGGCACAGATACCTACTGTAGTGGAACTCCTTTTCTAACTCCACAAGCTGAGCAGATGTGTAAGCAGTGCGGGCCCTCTTGGCAGCCTTACCCAGACCTGAAGCTGCTTCTGCACCTTGATTAGCCAATGGCCTTTCCCCGTTAGTGCCACTTATTCCAGTTCCTACGGTACCGCATGAAGCACCAGCGCTGGGTCCAGGAATTGCAAGGTCTCCCATGGTACCCCCTAAATGTCCAGCGTAGTGATTTCCCAAGTTTGTGCCGTTGTAAAATCCTATGTTGTTGGGAGCATGAGCGGCGGGGTATTGGCCTGAAGGCAGTCCTCTCTGGAAACATACGGAAGTGTTTTGGTATTCTGCTGTCTGGTTTCCAGTTGTTCCTCCATTTGAATAGCTGTCACTCATGTTATTTTCTGGAAAGGAAAGGTCGCAGTTAATGGAAATGTATTACCATTCTACTTTTTATAATTAATATATGAACAAATTATATCCTTTCAATATGTAAGATGAATTTCATTGCACACAAATACAGACACACACGCAAACAAGCAAAGGCGATATAACAAATTATAACAGAATTATCAGACGTTCCCATTGCCAAATGTCATAATGATTATCAACAACTGAAGAGAATGAAACCCGCTTAATCATCCAGAAACTGATATGGTTTTATCATTGCTATTATTGAAAATAAAGAGTAATATGTGATTTACTTTTATATAACTAGGTTAGATATCTTTAATAAAAGCGAATTAAAGTGCAATAGGAATCTACATCTTGGCATTTGTAGCTTTATTGACGATGGATTCATTATGACTAAAGTATGATTGACCACGACTCTTTCGAGAATGGTAAGCTCACATAAATTTTGTACTGTAGAGAAAAATAGAATATAACTTTTCACTGAGCCGTTACAGTTGTACATATATTAATTTGCTCTCTCTCTTTCTCTCTCTCTCTCTCTCTCTCTCTCTCTCTCTCTCTCTCTCTCTCTGTGTATAACAGTTGAAATTTTTTGATACAAACTACATGATAGAAGTCAATTTGCTAGCCTCAGGTTGAAGATTTGAAAAAGGAATGAATATATAGATGAAAAATATATTTCTTTATGAAAAAAAAGTTATTAATTGTCTCCATATGAGGTTCATTTGAATAACAGAAATGTAATAGAATATAAGTTAGTTAATGTTGAAGACATGTGTAACATACGAATATGATTGAATATTAATTTTTCTTTTGTTTTTATTCATTGGAAATTGAAATTCGATATTGCCAACTAGTATAGATCGTTTAATTTGTGGAAAATGCTTTAGTAAACTACATACTCTATCACAAAATGTTATTTAGCTATATATTGTCAGCTTCATTTTGTACTGTAGAATTTAAATATTTATATTTTCTGAGTTAAATTTTGCTTCGATATAGTTTGATATGGATATGTTAAACGTACCCAACGTTACGTTGAACACTTCTTATAAAAGTACAATCCAATTAAACGTATTACTTCACATGTTTTAGATATACTGTATCCATAGTTATTTTGATAGGTTTATTATTGTACACTTAAATTAAATAGCTGTTATCCGCTCAATACGATTTATTAAATAGATAATATGAGTCATATGATTTAATTCACGCCTTTTACGTTGCATAATAAGTATAACTTGATACAAGATTTTAGTTGAATTAGATTAAAAATTATTCAAGTAATATTATCATAACTTTCTTTTGCGCCTATTTTCGGTTATTTCACAGTATTCTGTAACCATCGTTCTTCTGTATCCTCTTCCATCCTTCATCAAAGGTACCACCCTGTATTCCCTACACCCACCTTAGCCCCCATTCTAAATCCCCCTCCCCCCTTCCCTCTCCACGGGTGCTTTGGAAGGAAATACTCTAAAAGCACTCAGAATCCCTCAAACAATACACTGGATGGATGCACTCGGCCTAGTTTTAAGAGGGTTGAAAACGAGAGAGAGAGAGAGAGAGAGAGAGAGAGAGAGAGAGAGAGAGAGAGAGCGAATCTACGAATGGCCGTTATATAAGTTGGTCCAGTTTTTTTTTATTTTATAGTTTGGTGTTATAGAATACAAGGTCGAGAAATTATTAAAGATAGGAAAAGTTAGTGTCTATTAAAGGTATCTTGGTTCGTTGTTATTATTATTATTATTATTATTATTATTATTATTATTATTATTGTTATTATTACAAGCCAAACTACAACCCTAGTTGGAAAAGCAAGATGTTATAAGCCCAAGGGCTCCAACAGGGAAATAATTTAATAATATAATATTTACATTTGAAAAATATCATTAATAAATGTTTGATTCCCGGTTTTTTGTCATAATAATTTTTCATTTATTTAACGCGTGTGAAAATTTACGTTTTAACGATTATATAGTTATAATCTAAGAATATATTCTGAGATTTTATTTATACGGCATGAAGAATATTAATTCACTCTACGTTACCGTTTAAACTGTACAATTGTAAAAACAAAGAATTATATCATTATCTACTTAGAAGTTAGCAAAAACTATGAACAAAAATTGGAACTCGATGAATGTTCTTTGCTAGAAATTTAGAACAAAGGTAAAGAACAGAGCTAAGATTATAATGAAAATCTTATTTCATAAATAGATTCAAATGGGAAATAAATATGGTAGAGAAAAGCAACAAAGAAATAGAAAAGATAAAAAGACGAATTGAATCTCTCCGAAAGAGAGTCAACACGAACCAACTCCACTCTGTCACTTCCATGTACAAAATCCTACTATCTCACAAAATAGTAGAAGGTTGCATGACAGAACCAGATTTTTTCTTTGTCTTTACTTAGCGGTAGCCTTTGAAGCTGTGCCGGTGGATTGGGAGTAAATAATGGCACTAGGATAAGCAAAAAGCCCAAATGAACCGTCCGAATCCGTTTCAGTGGCTTCGGTCGAGTCAAAGGATATCAATTCCTGGAGTTCTTGTTCTCTAAAGTTATGGAATTTCCATTATTATACGTTGAAAATTTGTCTGTTCATCTTAAATTTTTTTTTAATTATTAATACAGAGGGACTTAGACTTCATTGGTCAGTTTTTGCTAGACTATTTGGTCACCGAGTCCTCAAATAAACTTTAAAACTGGGAGGGTATGAGGAGGTTGTTTTACAGAGCTGTGTGTCGGGTGAGTTCAAACAATGAGTGTTGACTCAACCTGACCAAACGGAGTCACCTGGTGGCCAAACGCGGCAACCACTGCCTCCTTTTTTTCTCTCTTTTTTTCCGTCTTTCTTTTTCAGTTTCTCTTCCTTATATCCACTATATATATATATATATATATATATATATATCTATATATATATATATATATATATATACCTGTGTATGTATATACGCACATCGTCTTTTATAGCTAAGGCCGTAATGTCCTGTTTAACTAACGTTATTCCTTACTTCTGCTCTTCCCATATTTCATTCTATTAAATACAGCGAAAGGAAATACTATAGGTTTATGAGTTTTCTTCTTAGCATCGTCTTTTAGTTTTTATTGTTTTAATGATATCCTCTTCCTCAGATAATGAAATTCTTGTAAAATTCATCAGCAACGTACGTACGAACTCCTTCAAAACCCCAACGAATAACAGCAATGAAAAAAAAAATAATCGTGTAAGTTAAATGTTTATCTTTAGGTCAAACAGAACCTGTTTGTTTCCTTTTGTAAGAAATTATTACGGATAAAATTTTAAATCTAATTCTTTACCGTTACTTGTATTATGATGGTGATTTCGGTACATTGCTTTGTAAATAAAATTTAAGATGTTATAAAATGGAAGTCAACGATAGTTTTATTTAGTTAGCTTCAAGTACCGGGGACATAAACTACAGTAAATAGTACAGGGTAGATTGATAGAAATTATAATTAAGGATTAAAAAGTTCTTCTTTTCTTGTAAGAGTGAGTTTTGTATATTTTCGTAAATGAAATATAATTATAGTTTGATTAAGTTATTCTAAATGAAATGATCTTGAAAGTGAGTGAAATGACAACGAAGATCAGAAGGTTCAAGTACATAGTCGGTAATGCATTAGTCATCCGGAAAAGGGGTAGAAGAAGAAGAAGAAGAGAGAGAGAGAGAGAGAGAGAGAGAGAGAGAGAGAGAGAGAGAGATACTTACTGCATGGATATTTTCTAAACGTTTTTAGCAGATACACTAGAAAAAGAATTTAGGTTTTTTCTGAGTAGCGTTCCTCTTTCCGTTTGTCCTTCCACTAGATCCCTCCCCCCCCCCCCTTCCTTTTCTCCTCCCTCCTTTGGTGATCCATCAGAGCCCATTGACAAAATCGAAGCAAGAATTAATTTTGTTCGTGTTTGGTGGGTTTTGCTCTGGGTCAGATGTCCAACTCTGTTTGGAGGGAAACCAACTTGGGAGAATTTGCTCTTATTTAGATTATCTTTATTTTTCCTCTTCTTGGAAACTGGCTAACGTTGTTTTTTTTCCCAAACAGCGAACGATAATTCTCTTCTTATAGCAGAGTTAACTTTCTACTTTGTAAAGAAAATTAAGTCAAAGTTGAAACAGTCATTTGTAATTCTGAGATTCGTAAATTGAAATACTTGACAACTACAAATAAAATTGCAGTTTAAAGTCATTACCAATAACCATAATGGCATATCAGAAATCTGTTCAAAATAGTAGGTAAAATTATTTTCGCAAACAGTTTTTGAATGAAATACATTTGCATTTGAAATAGTATGTGTTTACACGTAATCGCATATGCATAATACATGCGTGCGAGTTAAACGTGTCGTATGATGCCAGTTTTTATTAGTTTAAAGCTCTGTGCCAAATATAATGCTTCCTTTTCTGAACAAGGTCGAGAATATTGATCCGAATGTAAGGTGCATATAACAAAAATACCTTATAGATTAAACGGAAATATATACTGATATTAAGATCAAAGCATTTCGTTCATCGAAATCTTGCAGCAGCTTGGTTTTATATATATATATATATATATATATGTATGTATATATATACATATATATATGTATATATATTATATATATATATACATTATAATTATATATATATATATATATATATATATATATTAGTATATGTGTATGTCTGTGGTGTGTGTGTTTATCAAAATGAGAGAGAGAGAGAGAGAGAGAGAGAGAGAGAGAGAGAGAGAGAAGCTAGCTTGATAATCCAGGCGGCCAATTCCAGTCCTCACCCTCGTCATCCGTCAAATTCCAGTCAGCATTCCCAATTTAGGGATTCCATGTTTGCCTTTGGATGTTAGTCGGGTAAACTGGTTACTCCGGACAGACTAATGCATATTCTGCGGCGTTAAAACAAATAAGTCGAGTTTGGACGGAAAGTAAAATTTATAGCAACGATATTTAGTCACGACGGTTTCCTTTCGGTCTATATGCATATTAGTAGATATTATATATATATATATATATATATACATATATGTATACTTACATACATACATATGTAATTATTGTATGCGACCCGTCAAAAATGACGGATATATATTTAGATAGATATGCACACACACACGAACCCCCTCTCATCGGTGTATGACTACTTTCTTACCACCTATCCGAGGATGGGGAGAGTTGAGCGTGGCCATATATATATATATATATATATATATATATATATATATATATATGTGTGTGTGTGTGTATGTGTGTGTGTGTGTGTGTACAGCTGGAAGCTTTCTCTTTTCTATACGGGGTACAGCTGGAAGCTTTCTCTTTTCTATACGGGATACACACACACACACACACACACATATATACATATATATATATATATATATATATATATATATATATATATATATATATGTATCTGGTGTGTGATTGTAACAATTGAAGTCGTTGAAGTTGGTAGTAAACATGGGTGATTTATTTGAAAAGGGGAATATTCAAAGTTATTCTTGGGAAAGAGAAACTGATAATGAAGTGAGGATAATCGTTTATGTTTTGATACGGAGTAGATCGAAGAGTAAAATGAGGGAAGCTTATTGTAATAAGAATTACCTATCTGCGTGATTAATTATTATATAGTTTAAGTGAAAGTTAAGGTATTACGTAGTTAAGGAATGTAGGGTAAAAATTGCCTATAAATATAATCAAGACTGGCAGAAACAGTAACAAGAATTAGACTCATGGAATTGACCGGAATTACTAGCAATAGCAAGTAGTCAGATGTGGGAAAGTAACGCTTAGGGATGAGAACCAGAGATTATTTTAGGTGCTGTTCCTCGACAAAGGAAAGTTTAAATGTAGGAATGCAGGAGGATTGATAAGGTACTCAAAAAGAGAGTGGGCGATTAAAAAAAAAAAGCAAAATGATAAAAATATAAGAGTTTGATTAACAACACCAGGGACAATAAGTTGTCTTACATGAAAATAATGTATATAGAAAAAGGCCCACAAGGAGATAGATCTTACATTAAGAGACAAGATTGGCGTAGGCGGAAGGGTGGTTAAGTGTAAATTTTCAAGGGTTAAGCATAAGGAGACAGGGGAGGAACCTGGAAAATGCTGGATACTTTATTTGAAAGATGCATACGAATGGAGGAAGTTGATATCCAGTAAGTAAGAGTATAAGCAAGATAGAGGTTAATTGTGGTGTTTTAGTGCACCTCAGTGTATTGCTGGCAAGTTTTCTGTGTATATATGAATCAGCTTTTACTGCTAAAGTTTTTTTCTCGAGGTATTCATCCGTGATTTAGTAGTCAATGTATGGATATACAATGTAGCTTTGAATATTGTGTTATTAGGAGAGTCTACTGGATTTCTATTATATATATATATATATATATATATATATATAATTATAGATAGATAGATAGATAGATAGATAGTTAGATAGATAGATAGATAATATAGATAAATATATATGTATGTATATATACAGTATATATGTATATGTATGTATATACATATATATATATATATATATATATGTGTGTGTGTGTGTGTGTGTGTGTGTGTATCCAAGTTTACCTGTTTGCTTGTCACAACGAGAGACTGCGACAGCTTCTCTTGAAGAAAGTAGAGTTATAATCCTGTATCTCAGAACCATCACAACTATAGGTATTCCAGAATCAATTAAAAACAAGAGCAGAACCATTAACAAATAGTCAGTCACCTCAATTCTAGATCATTCAACGAAGAGTTCCCCATAATAAGTCCTGAATTGTGCTCTAATCCCCATTTACAAACCTCGTTATAAACAGGGGAGGTTTAAAGACATTTTTCAATGATAAATGCTTTATGTCTCATTTCCCTTAGCCATTCCTGACCTGTCTTCTATCCACATCATCTTATTCGGGTTCAAATGGTTAGTCAGCTTGTTAACACGCGCCATACTTCCCAAGGAAAATAGAAATAACCTATATATTTGGAAGACATGACTTTTATTTTCCATTTTTGCTGTTCAATATAGTTCTATAGAAGAAAATCTTCTCTCGCCATCCCATTCGAAGAATCGTATGTCAACACTCGCTTGACTCCACACTCCTCAATCAACATTAGTTCGAAGCTTTATAACGTCGACTGAAATGAATCGGTAATTTAAGGATTTTAACTATTATGCATGACCCCTTCGCGTGACGAAATGACTCCCTCCGCAGCCTTCCCTCCCTAGCTCCTTGCCCCCAGGTTACAATCACCACCTATTTCTTCTTCCTATGGCCTCCCACCCCACCCCATCTCTCCACTATACTCTCATTGCCCACAGGCCTCTCCAACGTGGAGTTAGCTCTCATTATTTTGTTCCTTAACAATGATAGCATTACCTGCTGTCTTTTCAAGCCTCTCTTGTTTTTATCGCTGTACGTGTGTAGAACATCAGTAATAAGAATTGCCTGACTTTATTTTATTTTATTTTTAATATTTTAATTTCATTATGTATATCTCTAATGCCACAGTATTAACACTGTTGCGCTTTACTGATCATCAGACACTATCTGTTCCTGAAGAAATCCATAGCCAACATTTTTTTTTATCCATTGCAGCACTTATGAAAAAAAAAAGATAACTTTTGCTGAAAGACTGGAAAAGAGATAGATACTCCCCACCGTATCTTGCAGTCCCTCGACCATCAAGAGATAAACCTGCCCAGATAATCAAATTGTTTTCCCCCTACTGTGTCACAACTCCGAAAAGAAGAAGAATCGATGTAGGGAATCCGTATCTGAAGAGAGAGAGAGAGAGAGAGAGAGAGAGAGAGAGATCGGTAGTTACATGATCCCCCTCCCCTCCCCCACTCCTCACCGTCTCTTCCCCTCCCTTTCCCGTCCCCTCTTCCAGATCGGCTGGCTAAAATATGGCCGTGGTTGCTGGAGTGTCAGGTGATGACTCGCTTGGTGATTGAGTGCCACGAGTCGAAGCCCGTGTCCCAAAGAATGGCACTGTGGCACTGGTGAGTTATGAATGCCTCAGGTCCCTTCCCTAGGAGGCCTCCCCATAGACTCGCAAAGACGCTCTTAGCGCCCCCCCCCCCTGTCCTATCTACCTCTCTTACTCCTGAATAATCAGACTGTTCTTAAATGTAGGAAAAGAAATATTAGATTAACGTCAAAAGCAGTGGTTGGTTAACTTTGTTTGAATACATTAACAAAGGTAATCTAGGGCCAAACTAACCAATGACAAACGTTAACAGCAAATATTTCTCAATACTTGAAATAGTGCACTTTATCTTTCTCTCTTATATCAAGAAAAAAAAATTAAGAAAATTCTTAAGGCAATTAGAAAAAGATAGATATGCATAGTTTAGGCATAAATATTCGATTTTCACAACCAATGCTCATTTATTCAATAACCATATTTGTGCAATTAATAAAAGGACCAATTTGAAGGTGGGTGAATTGCATGATTGATGATTTTTCCACTGCTCTTATCGTATCTGTATCTTTTCCTATATTACATTTCCTTCTTGAATATTACTCTGTGCGCATGTTTCATCATATCTGAGAGTTATAAGCAAAGCGAAACGATTGTTTCTCCAATCGGAGGACTAGAGTGGTTTTTTTTTTATAAATATCGGCATCGCATAATTACTGTAGGAAACTGAAGATGTGTTACACGAACTGTAACAAAATTAAGTGTTTTCTTTATATCGATAGGGAACTGAAATTATTCTAAGGGAGCTGATTATATTATAAATGCCAACTGTAGCAAACCAAAGGTACATTGTACGAACTTCAACAAATACAGTAGAAGCAAACTGTATTGTGAGGACTGGTTTTTTTTTTTTTTTTTTTTTATTTTTTTTTTTTTTGATGATGAATGGAATGTTTTTCGAAGCAGTTCATTAGTTTCTGATAAAAACATCCCTAACCTTAATGAGATACGCTGCTTCGAATAAAATGTCAGTGCCCCTTAAAGAAGAAATGATATGCTCGAACGCAAATGCCTACCAATACTGGCTCAAGTTTGCTACCGTTCTTGTACTGTACCTTTCATTCACCATAGTTCACATTTTAGTAAGACTTACTACGTATAACCACTGATATAAATGTGTGTGAAATCTAATAAAAGCTGTTGTTATATCTTCCCTCCGGTCGTTAATTCTCGGTTTGTCGTGAACAGAAAATTAGCCAAAAGTATTTTACTTTGTATGAAACTGCAATTGTGTATAGGAATTGCATCGTTCAAGTGAAAGGCATAATAGTCTAATAAAGAGAGAGTAAAATGATAATTTGATTACTTTCCATTATGTGGTATTATTAATTAGCCTAGGAACGTCCCTTCTGCCAATAACTGCACTAAATTTTTAGCCCTCTGGTTTACCTCCATTCCAGCTTTCTGACTTTGTCATGCAGCTGTACGACCTTTTAACTTTTAGGTCATGGTGCAGCCGGGAGGATTGGTCCCCTAGCGTTACAAAGTGGTGGTGAATGACCTCGAAATATCATAAAAAGAATTGTTTACTTGTCATGTGCATGTGAATAATTCATAATAAACACATAAACGAAAGGAAAACAATAAAATTGTTTTGATCATTCTTAAACTTTTACAGAACTTTATTCAGACGTTCGTTGAGCAAAGAAAGGGTAGCATAACAAATAAATGTGAAATTTACTTATTTCCTTTCCGATTATTTTTTTCTAGGTGACGATGCCATTTTTTCTCAAATAGATTTAAACTTGGTCTGCGATATTTCAAGAGGAGTAAATTAGAAATTTTGTTTGCATTGTTGATGAGAATATTTTACTTTATTGCAAATCTTTTATGTGTGTGCCTTGTGATGTGAGCCTAAAATTAAATAACTTTTCCTCCGTAAACCAAATTTGAAACATCAGTAGGCAAACAACTCATTGATACTTTACTTCCGCATGTAAGAATATAAATGATGATCGAATTTCCAGATTACATTTCACCCCTTTTATTACAAGCACAGCCACATACAGACACTGGCATCTACACGCAAAACCACATGCACACAATAATTGGAGGAAATCAAATCTATCTTACCTGTGGGAGACCCCGGTGTCAGCGTGTTTGGAGGAGTAATCGGTTCCGTGATCAGATCGTCCGCATAGGAAGTCGGCGGGGATTGGGGTGTTGGTTTCCCCGTGAATTCTTCTTGTCCTTGTCGTTGTTGCTGTTGTTGTTGTTCCCGTCTCCGTTGCTGCTGCGCGTGAGAAACAGATGCAGCTGATACGTAGGTCCCCGAAAGTGGTGGCGTCTGAATGGATATGTATCGAAATTGTTGATACACTTCCAAGGGTGACATGACTCTCGAGTCCAGTCGATGGGTTTTTATACTGTCCGTAGAAGTGGGTCTTGAAGGGCAGAAGGGGTACTGAACTGGCCTTCGGATGTAATGATTGGAATTACCCGTTGCTTGCTGGCTTGAAACTCCTGACGACCCTGATCGTGTCATGTCTAGGCCAATGTTTTCTTCAGGAGGCGTTAAAGCTGAAGGCCGTGTTCTTCGCACCTCAGAAGAGAATGCCGAATTTAATACCAGATCTTTCTCGCGTCGGGATCGTCCATCGGTGGTAACGCAAGATGCAGCATTGCTGCGCCTTCCTCTCATCTGTTGCTGGTTACACTGATTTCCACTTTGAAAGGCGAAATCACTTTGGTTCTGGCTACCATTATGAGACGCTGCATTTACTTGTTGCATCTGGAAAGCGCGATGCCAGTATAAGGGCGTTCGGTGCCGGATGGAGGAATGGTCACACGCGTTCCTTGTGTGACCGGAAGAATATGCATTGTTATTCACTGTATAGTTTTCATTCAGATTATCTATAAAGTCATCAACAGTGGCCATACTAAGGTCATATTGCTTAGGGTACCTTCTTTTGTTATCATTATTTTCCATCCTCGGATAATCAGGAGAGAAGCTCCAACGAGAGCGAAGGTAAGAATCGCACACGTTTGCCTGGTAGCAAATACACAATTATCTGGAAACGAGGCCTAACGACTACCCACGTGGAGATCTTAAAGGCAACTGACCTACAGCGGCTGCGACCTTTCCGGAGGTCATCTTTTTAGAAGCACCCCCTCCCCCTCCCTCCTCTTTGAGGAGCTTGCTTGAGCCTGCTGAACTGTAAGCCAGGAAAGGGTAAAAGAAGGATTAACTTATCGAAAGGAAATCTCAGCCTTATGCCCCTTGTAACTTTGAATCACGGTCCAGATATACAGACCTTGCTTTGAATGAACTTCGTCTTCGATGCCTAATAGTTTTGATTGAACGCTAACTGGTATCGGGTGGAAAACTTCTGTGTAGTATCAAGTATATGTTTTATAACTGTAGGGACTATAAGTATATGTAGGAAACTCACGATAAAAAAATATACATATATTTATAAGAAAATATTTTTCAAACTCTTTTTACTGATTGTTTGACTGATCCTGACATCGGAGCAATAACCCCTTCAGACGTAAAGTCAGCATAAAGTGACAACAATTTATTTTCATTCCTAAAACATTCTTCAGTATCTAAATATGTCAGCTATGGGCTGTTATTCACAGAAAATATTGTGGAAATTAGTCGCCACTTATATAACACTTGGATATTAGTTTCTTACGAAAAATATTACATTAAAATGTATATAGTGATATTTTATTTTGACTGGAACAATGATAAACCCAAATAATAATAAAGAAGCTCTTGCTTGAATCGTAATCTATGAATATTATTTTTACATTTCGTTTAAATCACGCTTGCCTATACGCTTTTGTAATGACAGGTCAAGTTTAACCGAATCGTGGAGCTAAGATTTAAAACATGTTTGCCTTTTCTTGCTTTGATTATATTATAAAGTCAAAATGCAAGTAATGATTACATTGTATTATTGCGTCCATGCTTAAATCCATATGAGTTAATGTGAACAAAAAATATCCATATAACACATACCGTAAGCACTAGGTAACTCTCTAAAGATTACGATTTGTATAGGAATGAAAGGTGGAGTTGTGTAGTTATGCATGACCTTCAAATCATTGTGGGCAGCTCTCCAAAAAAAGGTACTTATTGGTTTAAGGGAAAATAATGAGCTGTTTGTTTTTTATTTTGCTCCATAATGTAAATAGCTTCTTTATTGTTTTCGTCCTTTAGCAGATTTTCCACCAAAACGTCACCAAGTCATAAAGTATAATTTACATTTCACTAAATCGTTTGCACAATCACATTGCATTACATACTTGAAGTTTTCAAACGTCTTATAAGTAGTTACTGCAGATTTGATGAATATCAAGAAAATGAACAAATTCACACCTTTGTCCAAGCAATGAAGGCTTTAGATTCGCACTAAGGATTCAAGTCTACAGCAGCAGAGGCCCAGTTCCCCCGGAGCTTGAAGTCACGACCTAGTTACGTCGAACAGGTGAACTAATGACTGGTTATCATACAGGCTTACGTAGCGTAGGGCGAGGGAGAGAGAAAGCAAGAAAGAAAGTGAAGCAGGTGGCTATTGTATGGATATTGAGTTTTCTTAAACGTTTGGTTGTATTTTATAAAGGATTGGAAACGGAGAAAGAAAATAGATGATTATTGCCAGGGTTCCAATTACTTAGGCTTTTTATGATACGATATTAATGCAGATTATGCACCTTGTCACTTTTGAAGGGAGGAACAGAAATAAGAGTGGGAATTTTTTATCGTTTACAAATGGATGACATCAAATACAATAATTTTCATATTGTTACTTGTCATTAATAAATACATAGGTATTTGGACAGAAAAACTGAAAAAAAAAGAATAAAAAAATCCTTTATGTGGAAATTATGAATAACTAGAAACATTAGAATTTTGTATCAAATTTTCTGCTGTGGTATTTCCAGCTTTATACATTGTTTGGATTAGAAAGAGCAACATACTGGAGAGAGAGAGAGAGAGAGAGAGAGAGAGAGAGAGAGAGAGAGAGAGAGAGAGAGAGAGAGAGAGAGAGAGAGAGAGAGAGAGAGAGAGAAAAAGAGAGAGAGAGAGAGAGATACTTTATCTCATTGTGGTCGTTGTTATCAACGTAACTTCCTGTCTCCTGGTCTGCCCATGTCATCTTCTGTCTGTCGATCCCTACTTTTTAATCGCCTACCATCTCATTCTGAAGATGCTTTCGACAAAGACATTCTTAAGATTCTGTCACAATGACATTATTAAGGTGCTGTTATAAAGACATTCTTAGGATGCTGTAACAAAGACATTATTAAGGTGTTATCACAAAGACATTATCAAGGTCCTGTGACAAAGACATTCTTAAGATTCTGTCACAAAGACACTCTAAACATGTTGTCACAGACATACTTAGGATGCTGTCACAAAGACATTTTTAAGGTGCTGTCACAAAGACATTCTTAAGATACTGTCACAAAGACATTATTAAGATGCTGTCACAAAGACATTCTTGAAATACTGTCACAAAGACGTTATTAAGGTGCTGTCACAAAGACATTAAAAAGGTGCTGTCACAAAGACATTATGAAGATACTGTTACAAAGACATTCTTAAGATGCTGCTACAAAGACACCCTTAAAATGCTGTCACAGACATTCGAAGGATGCTGTCACAAAGACACTTAGAATGTTGTCACAGACAAACTTACGGTGCTGTCACAAAGACATTTTTTAAGATACGGTCACAAAGACATTATTAAGACGCTATTACTAGGATTTTTCTTTGCGTCCTGTGTTGTTTTCCTGCCAGTAATGGTACCAAACGGTGTTCATGCTGCCACGTGACAACAGTTTGTTTCTTTAGATAAATAGCCATAATTTTTCAAAGGTCAGTACTAATTTGCTTTTGAACGAGTAATACTCAACAAAAAGGATAACTATCTTGCTTATTCAGAGATAGTGAATAGCTTTCCTTAGATATTGCTGGAGCCTAGTTATTTTCAAAACTGAAAATTCGTATGTCTATTAGAGTCATTAAAACACAATTTTGTCTCAAGTATATTATTTATTATAACACTTCCATTTAAGGTTGTTCATATCCCCATTCGACTCAAGGATATGTAAAGAATCGTTTAAGCTTATTGTTACCGAGTCTTACGCTTCGTGTATTAATTTGTATCATATTTTAAAACCATTATTATTATTATTATTATTAATATTAATATTATTATTATTATTCTGTAACTTTAAGTTATTCAATTTCATCCGTTGAATTTCCTCATTGGGAGAGAGAGAGAGAGAGAGAGAGAGAGAGAGAGAGAGAGAGAGAGAGAGAGAGAGAGAGAGAGAGAGAGAGAGAGTGTGTGTAAATCTTAAGTCCTTTTGATGAGACTTTTTTTGTTTTAAGAGAATAACGAGCGCCGGATGACATGGTCCTTAATAACCGATGATAAGTCGTCGACGATTGATGACAGGCAGTACGATTCAAATTACACGCATTACGCTAACCAAATAACACACTTCCCGTCCATTCAGGTGAGAAAGAAAGAAGAGACCAGTATATTGCAGATGCTAATGTTATGGGAGTTGGTAATGCCGCGCACTCACGTCAGGGACCGATTCATCATACGCATGACTCGTGTTTTCTTCCAGGTTGTTTGAAGGAGCCATTGTTGTTGAGTGGTTCAACTGCAGGTCGTGGATGATGGCTCTTTCAGTCTAACGTCATTCATGGCTTGTTTCAACTCTTGTTCTTTGGTGTTGATCTTTTCCGACCTAAGGTCGGTGGTAGGTATCGGATTAACTCTTGGTTATTGGTAGTATTTTTCTTCAAATTAGAGGTGTTTATTACATTGATGATGGCATTTTATGAATGTTTCTTGAATAAAATGCTGGTTATTGATGATGTTTCTCTTCAAATTAGTGGTGTTTTTACATTGATGATAATATTTTCTTCATATTTCCTGAATAAATTGTTGGTTATTGATGATGTTTCTCTTCAAATTAGTGGTGTTTTTACATTGATGATGACATTTTATTCATATTTCTTGAATAAATTGTTAGTTTTTGGTGATGTTTTTCTTCAAATTAGTGGTGTTTTTACATTGATGATTCCATTGGCTGCACATTTCCGTTGTTACTCTTTTGTTAATAGAAGGATTTCCCCTTCATCTCATATCAGCTTTTCCAGCCTAAGGTCAATTTTGGCTGTTGTATCAGTGGTGGGTCATAGCAGTCATAGACGGTTCTCTTCCCAGCTAAAAGAATATGGCCATGATATTACTACATGTTTAAATTTAATGGTAGGTATGGTGCAATTTGGATGAAATATATGTGAAGAAAACTTATAAACTATGTCAATGTTTATCGAGTGAGTAATTGTAGAGTAATTATGAAAAAAAAATTAATTCTATCGTATATATATTTATATTTATTCTTTATTATAGTAAAATCTTAAAAAAAAAAATTACGATAATAAAAGTTTTTATCTACAACAATCTAACAGCGTAGATAATACTTGGAGTCTTTAGTTAAGTAAAGTAATTAAGTTAACTAAAATACCATGATTAGTTTTAACAGCTTATTACCTCTTAAGAATGGAAAAGCATCGAATATAATAATTTTCCCAGACCTGCTTATGTAATTAACATTACTGTTACTGACTATCGTTATGTATTGCAGCCACCAGGGAGGTTACATTGTAGGTTTCTATTGCTACTACTGAAAATTATTGTGTTGCGATCTAACAAATTTGCCACTCACTAAAACATCGGAAGCCAGGCGATTATTATTATCATAATTATTATAATTGTTTTTATTAATATTATTATTCAAATTTACTTGGTAATTGATCTATGATTATTATTTTTTTCACTGTGAAGTGATTGCCATGAAATAGGAAGTGACCCCAGTGGAAAATCAGATGAAAAAGGTTATTATTATTTATTTTCGTATTATTACCTACACTGTTATTATTGCTATTATTATTAACACAAGCAAATAAACCATCGTACGATCAGCAACGAAGACAAACCAACTGGTAAATAGGGAGATTTTCATAAGCCCATGATGGGAGGGGGTTGACTGGTGAGGACGGGGGTGGGAGTTACGTAGTTATACGCAATTCGCCGCTGCTAGACCACAGGAGAAACCACACTTGACGGATAATTATGAACGCGAGTGTTACGTGTCAAGCTGGTGACATCGTCAGGTTTAAATGCCTTTGGTCGTTTCTCATAAATGTTCCCACCCCAAATAACTATCTTCCCTATACATCGCCTGTGCTTCGGTTTTACCGTACGGTTAACCCAACATTTGTCTTCGATAAATGGACAGACAGATAGATGGATGGACGCATAGAGAATGAGCTTGACACATTGGGAGGGTTGAAAATTTCATAAATTCTTTTTAACATTTGTTCGAGTATCAGCTTATGTCTTTAGATTTTCATATATGCTAGGTAATTTGAGGAAATCGTATAGAATGTCTAGAGGGATTTCGAAAAATTTGAGGTTTGCCAAAGCAAGTTACCAGTGATAGAAGTCATAAGAAAAGGTGCATCAGGCACCCGACCCCTTTATGTAGGGATAACGGTGAGAAAGAAGAAGAAAAATTGCTTTCGAATTCCATCACTTAAATAATTTTCTAAATAAGGACAGGATAAAGTTTGCAATCTATAGAGATTGTCTTATGAAAATATAGAATATATGGTTTCCTTGCAATAAACTACATGATGATTTGCAATATTCTGGAGGCGCCATTTTTCTATGGAGATTCTCATGAAAAGTGTTCATGTTACGGACGAGTGAACAGGAAAACGGTACCATAACGATGTCTAGGTACTTTTGTATAGGAAAACCCTTACGGCCTTATATGCAAATTTCGTCTTCATTTTTGGTAATTTCTGCTCGTTAGAGCAAGAAGACACTTGGGAACTAGGTACTGGTTTCCTCGGGTGTTTGGTGTACTAATCGACGGATGTATAAAGGATGAAGGGCAATGGGGGAGGGGAGAGGGGCATCGCCCCTTCCCCTGGTGACGCTCTTTCCACACGAGTCGTCGAAATGATGACCTCCGTTTTAACCTGAAGCGAGGCCCAAAGGGTTTCTTTTTCATCCTCCTTCTTTATACATTGGTAAATCAATTTTGGCAATTTGTGTATTTATCGGTTATTTAATAAGAATACAAATGTATTTTTTTATTTTTCAAATTCTCATTGCATTATTTACAGAACAAAATTCAGATTGACAGGTTGTTTTTACTCATCCTGAAATTTGTAAACTTTGAAAGTTGCAATTAACTGTAATGTTAAGTTTATATTTCAATACAGTGTACTGAATCCTACAAATACAATGTTAATACGATATATGATATAAAATTATATTTGTATTTCGGGCAGAAATTCAGGTTTATTTGTATAGTTTTTTTTTCTATATTGGAAAAGAAAGGGAAATGTATACATATATAATTGATGTCAGTTTTAGATTAATGAATTAGATGTAACAGAATCCATCTATCTGAAATGTTGTCCTTTGTAGATTTGTGTTTGTAATATGTTTTACCAAAAAGTGAACATTTATGACGAACACAATTAGACGTGCTATTTCTCGTAGAATTCAGAGACATTTGTGTATGTTATGACTTTGTTAGTAAAAATTAGAACTCATAATGTATGAAATACAATTTTTTTCTGTACATACCTTGAAATCAAGCAGGACTGGCTGTTGTAATTTCTTCTCGAGAGCCTTGAAGATCAGTGCCTACAATCGGTAAGGAAAATTTAGAATGGCGATTATCGTCAATTATGAGGTAAATTGTGAACATCGATCATTAATTGTACGCTACAAAATCCTTTGGCGTTAATGTAAGAAGTTTGTAAATTTCCTTTTTATGAATATTTTAATATATTTAGGTTTACAATTACCTTGTGTAGTACTTTTATTATTTGATATTTTCGAAATCAGTAGACAATGGAAAGTTACTATGGTATATTTATTTAGGATTTTATTTATCTATATAGGACAGCATAAGAGGCCAAAAATTGTAAGTTAGAAGTAAAATAAGCTTCTAAGTTATTGAGTGAAATTTTTAAATTGTATTTTATTCGTGCCTAGTCCACTCCTTATATATTATAAAACAATTGTATCACTCGTTAGTATCTCCTCACCTAAATTACTGCAATACGGCGTGGGGGAGTAGTAGTAGAAATGTCTTGCAACCATTAATTGTAATTCAAAAAAGACTGGTAAGAATCATAAGCTCCAGTGATTACTTAGCTCAGGGGTGGCCAACCTTTCGTTTCCCATGCACCAATTTTTTTCACTTCTAATTCAGATGCGCCACATCCCTTAAGTATGGCAATATTATTTGTCATTTATATATATATATATAAACATTATATATATATATACATATATATATATATATATATATATATATATATATGTATATATATACACACAAATATATATATATATATATATATATATAAATATATATATATATATATATATATATATATATATATATATATATAAATAAATAAATATGTATATATATGTATATATATATATTTATATATATATATATATATATATATATATATATATATATATATATATATATTAGTGTGGACAGATGTAGCAGTTGTAATAGAAAGGATTTAAAATAAATACAAAGTGAACTGTATTGACACTTTGAATTTGTATTTATAATATTCATTAGGTATTTCTGAAAGTACTATTAAAGATATATTAACATAATTAGCAGTTTTAAAAAAAAAGTAATTTCACATGCAGGGAAAATAAACATAACTAGGTTTAAAGAGACTTTTGCTTTGCTTTGCTTTCACCAAATCTGTAATATTAGGAGTTAAATTAGTAACTGAGAGCAAGAGGGTTCAGATTTGAGTCGGATAGTCGCGACCTCAGTTTGTTCTTGATCGTTTTCATGGATAAAAAAGCTTGCTGGCATCTGTATGTTATTTCAAAGCGACAGGTATAACTTTGGGCAAATTTTCTCAGTTCTGGAAAATGTTCACCTGGTAATGATCGCCAAAAATTAAGCCTTTCAGATGCACTTGGGAGTGAGGGCAGTTCATTAAATTTACTCTTTAGTACTGAATTTGCTCTTAGATCAATAAGTTCCATCTGTATAATACTAGGCATCTTCAGAATGTTATTTTCAGTAAGTGAAAAGGGAATTAAAAATGCAAGCATGCAATCTTTTTCAGCAAAATCACTAAAACGACTATCAATGGCCTCTTGCAGTAATATGATTTTTCCAAAGTATTCTGTAAAGATGGTATTATCTTCAGCACATTCACTTTGTTCCTTTAAATGTGGAAATTCGCTCAACTCCTTGTTTTCTAACTGAGAGATAAACAGTTTTAACTTCATTTTGAATGCACTGATATCATTTACTAAACTAGGAAACAATTTATCTTTGCCCTGCAGTTTTAAATTTAGGTCATTGAGATGACTGGTAATGTCAACTAAAACTGCTAAATCAAATATCCACTTTTCATCACACAGCATATTCGTCCAAGGCTAATGAAAAGAAAGAGCATGCATGGACACGGTCTTTCAGTTGCTCAGATACATCACGAGAAAGTTCCTTAATGCGTCTTGTAATTGTCTGCTTTGAAAGAGCTATTTCGTTTACCTTTCTTTCAATACTTTTATAGCCAACATATTTTGCAAATTTTGGGAGACGGTTTAACAATATCTTCACCATCAGAGAAAGGCTTATGTTTTTTAGCGAACACACAAGCAATTTCGTAGGATGCTTCGAGCATTGCCAGACTTTCACAACCTCTCTTAACAAGGAGGTTTAACCTCTTTTTCATATCCTCTTTTTTTCTTGACCACATATTCTTTCTGTAACACAGAGCCAGGCACTAACTTTTGTTTTTCTTCAATTTCAACTTTGTGTTTCTTATAGTGCCTGCTAAGATCGTGTCTTCTGTTATCTGAGAGAGTGCTTTCACAAACAATACGCATTGGTTTTCCTGAAGGACTTGCAATGGATAAAAATTCATTTTCCCACAGTTCATTAAACTGACGTTTGCTATCACTTTCTGCTCTTCTTTTGCTCATGTTCTTTTTCACTGTGATGGGCAAACCACCTACCAAAAAAAAAAAAAAAGGTTAAACTTATTGAATGTTCAAAAAGAGATGATTTCTTCATAAATCATCGAATCGAGAACAAATAATTTTGTTGAGAAACAGAGAGGGGGGGGGGACTTCATGAAAATATAATGATTATTATTATTATCGCCACAAACTGATCAGAAAAGGCTCATATACAATACATGAAAAAATAGACATGATGATATACAAACGATGACGCCTAAAGTTCTTGAAAATATATGGTTCATCAGATAAAACAATATTTGTAAGTTTCGAAAATGCAAAAGTTCAGTTATTCACATACCCTGAATTATGAGTCCATCGGGATAACACTCCAAGCGTCAACTCTAAACTGGCTCGTAATTTTTTTTGTATTTTTCCACATGGCAATCAGTGCTATTGCTTGACGATTCAACGCCAGAAAAGTATAATGCGTGCGCATTTATGTACAAATGTCGCGGTTATTAACTGCAGTATATTTGAAATATACATCTTTAAGCAACAATTGAATGCTGTTTGAGTGTCCAAGCAACATTTTAGGGTAATTCACTTCAGGTATATAATGATGACGCAATATTGTTTAAAGATGACTAATAGATGCACATGGAACAATAAAATCAAATGAAAATTATTTCTGTTTTAGATTAGAACAAATCTCTGTAAAACTCACTTCTAGCTATAAGTTACTTAAATTCTCATTGTATTTTTTTTTTATTTGGAAAATTAGTATTATCATTATTATTATTATATTTTTTTTTCTTTTATTTATGAGCAGGCATGTTTTTTTTTTTTTTATTATTATCTCTGGGGTTTAGTGCGCCACTCATAATCGTGCCATGCGCCACTGTTGGCGCATGCGCCATAGGTTGGCCACCCCTGACTTAGCTCATACCTCGCCACTCTTCCGGTCTCTCTCGATATTGAAGCTGGAAGACACTTATAGGCTCTCCTTAATGAATATGATGTTCCAAACACTTATTTTGAGCACATTTCCAGATTTAAGACGAAAAATAATTCAGGAACAATCAGTTCATCCATATGGAACAAGAAATTCAAACTTAACTCTTCCTTTCATACGTATTAATAGATGCGAGCAATCGTATCTATACCAAGGTATTAAACTTTGGAATACTCTGCCCGCTTATCTAAAGGCACTGCTTAGCGTTCGATCTTTTAAGAAATCATATACAAATCTCCTGTTATCTGGGTATTAAGCTTTATTCATAAATATTTATACTTGCCTACCTAACCACAACGCAAGTATGTTTCATTGTTTAGAATATTTTTTTATTTGTAAAACTAATTCTTTTACTGAGTTTTTTGCTTAATATCTACAATTTTTCAATGTATATACCATTAGCTTTCATATACAATCCTTCTTTATCATATAAATATGCATTTCCATTTGTTTTTAGGCTAAGAATCTCATTTATATGTATCTACTTGTATACATATGATTATGTATATGTATGGGTACATTTTGTATATCTATATCCATATTTACTTTATTTTTTATTTTTACTTAATTGATGATATTATTTTAGTTGTATTATTGCCCGAAGAGCTCTGCTCCACATGGGCTTGGTCTGAGTCTTTTTTTCTTTTTGTAAATCTTTGTATGTAAATATTTTTTGTCCAATAAACATTATTATTATTATTATTATTTATTATTATTACTCTACAATTAACTTCAATTCACCTAATGTATAGAGAGATACAACCAAACATTTTAGTACTTTTGGCTTTTACCTTTCTTTTCCGCTGCACAGTAAAGTATCTAAAATGTATTGAGAAAACGATTTGTAGAGTCCCTGCTGACGTGGTCTTGGCTAAGGTCTATATATGTAGACCTTGGTTTCGGCTAAGAAGCATAGGTTCGAATCTTTGCCTAGCCAGAAGCATTCATCATAAATGAATTTCCAGTGAGCATACATTCCCAAAGGTATAATTTGATATTGAATGGTATTGTTGTTGATATTTACATTGATTAAAATCACGTGTAATATATATATATATATATATATATATATATATACATATATATATATATATATATATATATATATATATATATATATATCCATCCAAAAGAGCCATAGGAAAAATTATTATATTTTCATTTTACCTATGGTTCTCTTTCACTTGAGCATCACTATTATTTATATATATATATATATATATATATATATATATATATATATATATATATATATATATATATATATATATATGTATAT
>NC_090745.1:88423641-88448641 GCF_036898095.1 Palaemon carinicauda
TTGGAGTAAAACATCTAGAATGCTGTATAGTATTTACTCTTCCCAAAGAAAATGCAAGAATTAAAATTAACTTTATACCTTGTGCAGCCAAGGATGTATTTGGAAAGACCTGAATGCAAAGGTCTCTTATGAAAAATGTTTTACAATATTCACTGTGAGCTAATTGAACGACGATATCAGATATTAATATTTAGATCATTGCTAAGGTTTATCAGACTTAGTCTGAAACTTTTTCTGTTAGTGTATAATGGTCTTCCCACTGTCTGAAATTTTACTCCTTAGCGGCCCATGCTTAATTTGTATGTAAGGTTATGAATGAATAGTGACAAAAGTTAATTCATAGTGTTTTTCCTTCATGAAATCGTTGGATACTCCAACATGTGACCCTATTCTGATGGCTCAGATGTGAGGGAAGTACTACTAGTATTACTTACTACTACTGCTAATAGATATGCCGACAAGTCTTGCTGGATGATTTGTCTAATTCTTTTATAGGGATAGTGACGATCAAATATAATATAAATTGATCATATAGTATTTCACAACAACAGCATTAATTAGGAAAATAGTGATAATGGTAATCACAATTTTATTATTATTATTATTATTATTATTATTATTATTATTATTATTATTATTCTGGTAATCTCATTAATTATTGTAGCTGTGAAATATTACAAGGCAATCTTTCTTCACTTTTATTTTATTATATGATCTATTGATATTTTTGTTGAGAATTATACATATAACAAATTTAGAAGAATGATCCTGTAAGACATGTGGGAAAATTCCATACAACATGGAAATGTCCTAAAGATTTTCTTATCAGTTAAGATACTTTGTCCACTACATTACGAACCTGTGTTAGATCACCTACGGTTTTATTAAAGTGCTGAAAAACGTTGTTAGGGAAAACACTAGTCATTTGTCCTTTTGTATAGTTAACTAAAATTTTGATATAAGTGTATTTCCGAAGAAATTCTGAAGCTGTGTTCTAATTCCAAATTTGTAAGTAAAACTTATCTACATCTTATCCTATTTTAACTATTTTAAACTAAATTTAAGTTTGGAAGCTTAGAAAAAAATAACTAGTTTCCATGACCAATATGGCGTACTTTCTGTAACAATCTTATAACAGAAATTCTAAATTTACTTCATTCCGGCCTTAGCCTATAACGGCCATAATGCAGCCTAAAAGTGCTGTCACTAATTCAGTTTGTAACCTTTCGACAGATCAATGATTGTGGGTTTTGAAAGTTTGATCATAGAGGACAACCAAAGAGAAATAAATTTTTTTTGCGTAAAATCTGTTAAAGGCCAGAAACATGTGATAAAATATTTATTCGATTTAGTCCTTTGTTGTAACTTGGCTCCTTTTAATCAACATTTTTCCATGGTCCTACGAAAAATGGATGTTTTTGGAAATAAGTTTCTGCGCTAGATTAAAAGGAAAAAAAAAAAGATATATCTTCCTGTCTTGTCCTTTAATATATTTGATGTTCAAAAGAGAGCGCTTTCTAATCAACTTTACGCCTTACTTGGTTACTTAGTTCGAATAATTTGTTTTTATATGCAACGAAGCTACTACTACTACTACTACTACTACTACTACTACTACTACTACTACTACTACTACTACTACTACTACTACTACTACTAATAATAATAATAATAATAATAATAATAATAATAATAATAATAATAATAATACCATCCTCTTTATGATAAAGAGCAGATTTCTGGTTTTATATATATATATATATATATATATATATATATATATATATATATATATATATATATATATATTCCTATCTAGTCACGTTCAGGGTGGAGAACCAGCGAGATATAGAGAGGAAATGGGGAGGAGTGGGGAGGGCTGAATCTATGTGTGTGCGTGCTTGTACTGTACGTGCATATCTATCTAAATATTTAGATATCATTTTTGACGGCTCTGGTACATCAGTAATAATAAAAATGATAATAGTAATATGGAGAGTAGTGTTAGTATTGCTGTTGTTACCCTGAAGTATTGCAAGATGATTTTTCATCGGTCAAATGTATGAAAGTTGGAAGACAGTCAAATAAAGAATTTAAGAAATCTAACCAAAATTAATTTTAGTTCGATAATACACGGTACTAAAAAAAAAAAACTATAAGATGTAAACAGTTATACACGTTAGATACCAGATTAACCAAATAGCGTCGGATGGGAGGGTCAATTGTCTCTTATAAACAAGCTGAGACCCTGACTATCTTTTTTTTTTTATCTTTTATTATGAAAATACAATTACATTTTCTTAACATACATTTTTTTCCTTTTATAAAGAAATATTTCCTTAACAAATTATATTTTACATTTTTGTATATACATTATAACATCTAATATATGATAAAATTAAATTTTTATTCTATTCTTTTTCTAAATATGTTTTTAAGTTAGAAACATACTGATTTGTGAAAATATTTTTAACATGATTCTTATATCCAATAATATTGACATTAAATGTATTTAATAGTTTAATCTTTATACACTTAATAATTTGCTCTTCAGCACTTATTCCCAATTGTCTTGCCATCCAGATACTTGAAATAAAATCTGCTATTATTACCATTGCTGTATTTTCATCTCTTTTTTGAGTTAGCTTCAAAATCTAGTTTTATAATCCTTAACCTGTTATTAGTTTTCAATTTACAACATTTTCTAAGCAATTCGAATAAGACACTGACTATCAAATGACAGCAGGAAAGCTTATTGCTGAATATTTCAATATAACGTCAGAAAACTTCAATACTGTATAAGGACCACTTTCAACACCCTAACCCAGAATTGTTCCGATGTCAGACTGTTGCATGTCGTATGGAAATCATTGGGTATGTCGTTAACTAAAATGTTTGCAACATATTGTCATCTCATTTTTAGATGTGTCCAGTATTTGAAATTGTAAGAAAGTGTCGTTGCAATTCGCAAGGTCACCATGGATCGTTGATATTCCAATAACTAGTATTAATTTCGTTAAGTCTTTCTAATTCTAAGTGTCGTAATGATTACGTATATTTGTATTATGTAAAAAAACTTTATTTATGCTTACGCATATTAGGTTTTAATGAAATGTTAATTGTAGTTGCTTCAGCCGCTTAATCCGAAGTCTTAGATTAAAAGAAATTTTACAGTATTTGAAAGTGAGCAAATTCATTGAACGTGATTTTTTTAATTGAATAGAATTTAATTGGCTTGAAAGTAGGCCCTACGTTTAACATTTTTCAATTGATGTTTATCATCTTATACCAACATATTTTAATCCAAATTAATGTATCCAGGGTACCGATAGCAACAGAAGCTTATTTGAAAGCTCTAAGATTTTATTCTCTTATTTTAATCTGACTTTCGGCGCAATATTCTTCATAGAAGAATGCCCACAAGTAATAAGGCTTAAGTAACATTACCGGAGGTTATTTTTAAAATGGAAGAAGACGTTGTTCCTCGCTTGAAGACATTGTTTATTCCACGATTATTGTTAATTAAGATAAACGAGGGGAAACCACAAATTTCGCCTTTTTTTGGACAATTACCTCCACAAGCGTTGTAATTAATATTAATCATCTTTCGCATATGATCAGGAGATGGATTGAGCCGTTTCGAGAAAAGGGAACAAATTACGAAAATTCCTCCCACCTACTTGGTTGCAAAGACCCTGCAGCCTTGCGCTCTAGTTCACTTGCGAAGACATTTTTTTAGGTTGATATTTTACATTAGATGGTTCTTTTGGTTTTCTTTTAAGGTATACTAGTGTACGTGACCTGACAGAATGGACTGTTAAATATTTAGATAGATACGCCCGTACGAACGAACATACACCCCTGAAACCAAGTTATAACTATTCCCTCTCATCCCTACCCGCAAGGGCGGGGTAGCTAGAGCGTGACCGAGAAGACACTCACACACACACACATTTTATATATATATATATATATATATATATATATATATATATATATATATATATATATATATATATATATACATACAGTATCTTCAGACACTTTCTCTGTATTATGCTATATAGGGGATATATACGCGAAATGCTGTCTGTTCCTATGCACGTGTTAGATTAAAAAAAATATTTGCTGTCTTCCATGGTGTACCAGGAACCCACGTCTGCGCCATGCCTTGCACTGAGTAAGAATGGCAATAATATTGCATATGACTGTTGTTCCAGTTTGTTTGTTAATTGATTTTTGACATATTCAATAGAACATTTTCTTCTCTACACGGATTATTGAGACCTACGTATAAAAGGAGCGGGGATACCTTAATGTGGTGAAAGGGTTTGTGTATCTCCGTGAAGAGCAAAGCTATATAAGTCAGGGGCACCCGTAGGCCTTCTAGGTTGGTTTGCTGTGAGCGATCATATGAAAATCTCCCACCATCACCAATCTTCGTTTGCCAACGTAGAGATGAAAACTGCCAAAACCCCAGACATTAATTGACATGTCTGAGGCCTTTGTCCTGCAGTGGACTAGAAACGGCTGCATTTATTATTATTATTATTACTTGCTAAGCTACAACCCTAGTTGGAAAAGCAGGATGCAATAATTCCAATGGCCCCAACAGGAAAAATAGCCCAGTGAGGAAAGGAAACAAGGAAAAATAAAATATTTTAAAAACAGTAACAATATTAAAATAAGTATTTTCTATATAAACTATAAATCTTTAACAAAAAAAGAGGAAGAGAAAATTAGAAATAATAGTGTGGCTGAGTGTACCCTCAAGCAAGAGAACTCTAACCCAAAATAGTGGGAGAACATGGTACAGAGGCTATGGCACTACCCAAGACTAGAGAGCAATGGTTTGACTTTGGAGTGTCCATTCTTCTAGAAGAGCTGCTTTCCATAGCTAAAGACTCTCTTCTACCGTTACCAAGAGGAAAGTAGTCACTGAACAATTACAGTGCTGAAGTTAGGACAGAAGAGAGTAAGTAAAGAATAGGCCAGACTATTCGGTGTATGTGTATGGAAAGGGAAAGTTAGCCGTAACCAGAGAGAAGCATCCATTGTAGTACTGTCTGTTGTTGTTCTGTTGATAAACCACTTGAGTGTCAAATGATTTGCAGTACAGCAATGATCAAAGCAGACTACATGTGTTAGTGAAGCATTATAGTTAGAAAAAAGATGTAATCCATGAATATGGCATGATAGTAAAAAGTCACTTCATACTTGGAAGTTTATGATGCCAGTAGTTTGAATCAATATTCGTAATATTTCGTACAATTCGTGGAAGTCATTCCATGCTATTGGGAAAATATAAAAGGTATTGCAACTGATTATATCTAAAGGGACCCTGCGTGGAATGTAGCACAAGAGTCACAGTAGGGTCCAGAAACTTGGAAAAAAAGATCAAATGCGGTCAATAAACTTCAAAAAATATATGAATAATTATTTAAAATTTGAAAAAATATCACTTCAAGATGCAAGTATGAGATATAGAATTGTATCTCTCATGTGTTAATAATATTATAAATAATTTCACTGTATGACTGCGCCATTCATAGGGTATATGTATAATTGTATGCATATATCCTTTCCAAAACCAATTTTTATCAGGTAATATAAATTTTTTGAAAATTAACGGTGTAATGTAGTCTTTGGTAGTGACATAGCCTTTGTACCATGTTCTTCCACTGTCTTGGGGTAGAATTCTCTTGCTTGAGGGTACACTCAGGTACACTATTCTATCTTATTATTCTTCCTTTTGTTATTTTGAAGTTATAGTATATATACATACATATATATATATATATATATATATATATATATATATATATATATATATACATACATACATAAAAGATTCACTTTAATATTGTTACTGTTCTTAAAATGATTTATTTTAATTGTTAATTACGTCTCTTGTAGTTTATTTATTTCCTTATTTCCTTTCCTCACTGGTGTTCTTTTCCTTTTGCAGCCCCTGGGCTTATAGCATCCTGCTTTACAAACTAGGGTTGCAGCTTAGTTAATAATAATAATAATAATAATAATAATAATAATAATAATAATACTATCTGTCACCTATTTGAGTTTTTTCATGTTAGTAGTATACGATAAGGATGAAATTTTAAGATTGTATATTTGCCGTTATGAAATATTTGAAGACGATGTAATTGCTAAATCGGTTCGGTTACACAACATTATCTTTTAACTATGTCTATTAGATTTCCTTTTGGCCTACAACACACCGAAATGCGCGAATCCGAAGTTGTGTGAAATGCATATAAATCATTATGATTTTTCGTAATTAATCGAGAACTGTCATAGCATTCTACGGATTTATTGTTATTATTATTTTCTTGATAATAATAATAATAATAATAATAATAATAATAATAATAATAATAATAATAATAGATAATAATAATAATAATGATAATGATAATAATAATGATGATGATGATGATGATGATGATTATTATTTGTAATAGTCTACGCGACCCATTAAAATTGGCAGCCATTTGTTTATATAAATATGCACACACGCATCCCTCTTTCACTAGTGTATGCCTAATCTAAATCCCCACTACCTGAAGGACGGTGAGAGAACGAATATTTATACGTGTGGCAATGCCTCTGAGCTTGACCGGAAAGATATACTATATATATATATATATATATATATATATATATATATATATATATATATATATGTGTGTGTGTGTGTGTGTGTATGTGTATGTGTGTGTGTCTGTCTGTGTGTGTGTCTGTCTGTCTGTGTGTGTGTACCCAAACACTTTCTATTTTTTGATGATATTATTAGTGTACGCATATCGTGAAACTAACATTTATATAAGAATGGATCATTTCAGTCAAACTGTCCCGGAAAATTTATAAAAGTAATGTCATTCTGGTTATTTTAGTTTAGGTTAGGTATGAGGCTGTCCCCAGGCTGAAGGTCGGCAAGTCTAAAGACGTTTTTTCACCCGCAAACTTGCAAACACACACTCTCAATCACACGCTCACGCTCACATATTCGTCATTGGAGGTACTCTTTTTCAACGCGAGAGCATCCACAAGTGTACATGGACTTCACCATGTGGCAGTTACAAAAATCAAATAGATCACATTGCCATTAATAAAGAGAGAAGGAGGGCTGAGAAATGTAAGAAGCTATAGAGATGCAGATATTGGTAGAGATCACCAGCTCCTCATTGCCACACTGAAATTAAAACTGAAAGCCCCAACAGAAAGATAGATAGAATACCTAGGTTTGATACAACTAAGCTTTTAGAAGAAGAGCACGGAGAAACATTAGCAATGGAATATAGGAACCGATTTGCAGTCTTAGAGACTTTAAGAGAGGAAGAACAGACAATTAATGAAGAATGGTGTGATATTATGAAAATAATATCAGTCAGTTGGTAGTGAAGTCTTGGGACACGCAGTTACAAGGTGAAAACCATGGATATCAAATGCGACTTGGGATATTATCAAAAGGAGACAAAGACTGAAATTGATTGTTGAAAGTTTTCGAGGAAGTAATGAAAATTACAAGATAGAGCATGCTAAGTATCCCATAATGGATAGTGAGGTCAAAAGAAAAGCCAGGAATGACTGGAGAGAATATTTAGACAGTAAAGCAGATGTGGCTGACTATGCTTTGAATTCAGGAACTGGTTATGGTGTAAGAATTGCTCATATAATTATGAATGAAATCTCAACTGGGGCAAAGAAGAAGAAGAATATACTCACCAAAAAGAGAGATGGCTCTGTTATAGCAACAGAAGATGAAGAAAGACAACGTTGGATTTAGTAAGATTATGAATAGGAGATATGAAGGGAATAATTTGATTGATATACCTGCAGCTGATGAAGACCTTGATGTGCCCATGAATGAATTCAGTGTGTTTGAAGATGAAGATATCCTAAAATAACCAAAGAGTTCCCGGGATACGATGGAATAACTACCGTGATGATACTGGCCGAAAATGAAGTGACTCCCTGACTACTTACATGATTATTTTGTAGAATGTGGCATGAAGAAGCAAAAGCTGATGGATGGGAGTTAGGTGTGTAGGTGAAAATAGCAAAAAAAAAAAAAAAAAAAAAAGGAGACCTGACTGATTGCAATAATTACAGAGCATAATAGTTACGTCAGTTGTTATGAAAATATATAGTACAGTATGCATATTCTAAAGAGACTGGAGAGTAAGATTGATGAAGATCTGAGAGATGAACAAGCAGGATTTAGAAAAGGTAGAAGTTGCACTGACCAAATTTTGATACATGTTGTACAGCAATGAGTAGAATATAGAAATCCCCTTTTGATGGCCTTTGTGGACTATGAAAAAGCCTTTGATAGTGTGCACCGGCTAATTTTGTGGAGATTCCTGCGTTATTATGGAATTCCTCTTAAATATGTAAATCTAATTAAGTCTGTTCATGAGCATAGCAAGTGCAAAGTTAATGTTAATGGAGTCTTATCAAATGAATTTCCAGTGAACAGCGGAGTACTCCAAGGGAATGTGTTGTCACCTATGTTGTTTATCCTCCTCGTGGATTTTTTAATGCGTAGAACAGTCAAAGATGATGGAGAAGTATTGGACTGGATTGGTGATAGGAATTTAGCTGACCTAGAGTATGCTGATGATCCTGTCCTTGTTAGCAAAACACCACTAGATTTGCAATGCTTGCTTACCAGAATGCATGAAAAATCACACGAGGTTGGGCTGAAGATAAATAGAAGAAAGACAGAGATGATGAGAAGTGAGTATGCAATGAAAGATGAAATATCATTGGAAAGAGAAAGGAATAATGAGGTACAATCATTTAAGTATTTAGGAACTCTGATCTCCAATACAGGGTCTTTCATATTAGAGTTTAGTAAAAGAATGAAAAAAGCAAATCAGACAATGGCTAGATTAAGTAAAATTTGGAAATCAAATCGCCTAAAATTACATATAAAGTCAGACTATATTTCAGTATAGTGAGATTGGTGTTTCTCTATGGATATGGGTCATGGTATGATAATGAAACAATCTCCAATAGATTTAGTAGATTAAAAACAAAGCTCTCAGAAGGATATTGGGAGTTAAATGGCAGGACCGGATTAGAAATGAAACTATAAGAGAGATTCCTTGAGTGCCATATGTGGATGAGATCATGATTAGGGGTAGATGGAGATAGTTTAGGCATGTTCTTCGCACTCCCCAATGGAGATTAGTTCACCAAACTTTCAACTGGGCTCCACAAAGCACTAGAAGAGTTGGAATGCCCAGGCCTACTGTACATTGCTGATGACTATGAAGCGCGAAGTAGGAGATGATGAATGGAGAAGTATTGAATTAGAAGATTAAAATAGAGGCGACCTTTGCGTCAATAGGCGTAGGAGGATATGATTATATATATATATATATATATATATATATATATATATATATATATATATATATATATATATATATGTATATATATATATATATATATATATATATATATATATACATATATGTATCTATATATATGTATATATATATAGATATGTATATATATATACACACATATATATATGTATGTATCTATATATATATATATATATATGTATATATATACATATATATATATATATATATATATATATATATATATATATATATATATGGTTTATTATTGTTTCATGACGAATATTCGTTATAATATGCAATTATCTAGTTTTCCTTATGTTGCGCTTCGTATCTACATTTTCGTATTCTATCGAATTTTATATATTGAAAATTTGTTTATGATAAATTAGGTAAACTGTCGATATTGCTTTTTAATCGGTTGTCCATTTAAGCGAATAATAAGAGAAGAAAACGATAAAATCCTGTGAGGTTTGTGTTTTACACGGGTTTGATGGGAATAGGGATCGTTGTATAGGTAGGTATTCACTTATCTCTATTGTTGGTAACTATACAAATGTAGTATAAATTCTCTCTCTCTCTCTCTCTCTCTCTCTCTCTCTCTCTCTCTCTCTCTCTCTCTCATGCACAACCACACACACACACACACATATATATTTATATATATATATATATATATATATATATATATTAGTGTTAAATCACGAACTCTCTCTTTATATATATATATATATATATATATATATATATATATATATATATATATATGTGTGTGTGTGTGTGTGTGTATATATATATTGATTAGTGTTAAAGCATGAACAGTAAATCTCTCTCTCTTTTTCACACACACACACACACACACACACACACATATATATATATATATATATATATATATATATATATATATATATATATATATATATGTACGTATGTATGTATGTATGTACATTATATATATATTATATATATATATATATATATATATATATATATATATATATATATATATTTATATATATATATGTGTGTGGGGGGGGGTGTGGGGGTGTATTTATGCATTGTTTATGTATGCATGTCCGTACGTATTTTTTTTTTTTATTAATTACACTTTCCATATAACGCATTATGTTGTTGTATTCTTAGATAAGAAAAGGCCTTGTTGCAAACGAAAAAGCGTTCATGCTTTCTCTCAATAGCTCACCGAATTAGTTCCGAGTCAATCATGGGCTCGTTAACCATTTAATGAGTGACATTACGAAGCTGAAATCACACCGGTAAAGTTGGTTTGGTTTGTTCCTATTCTCTTCTGAGACTTCATTACAATTATGATTCTCTTCATAAAGAAAAGCAAATGTTTCTTAAAGCAGAAAACAATTGTTTTTTCTTAATAGAGGAAGATGGATGGCGTGGCCAGATTCTTCATCGTTTTAAAATAACTGCATTTAGAAGTAGACATTTAAAGAATACATATTTTGGATGATTATGAAACTTCAAGGATGTCTTGGCTAAGTGTGGAAAACGGCAACAAACTGCAAACTCTCGTCATTGCAATGCCGTATCTACAGGTTGTTAGTAAAGGATTTTTCTTTTATTTTTATTTTTTTATTTTTTTTGTGTGGTGGTGTTGTTATGGGGTTCAAAAAGTAAGAAACTCATCGTCTAGTTAATGAGATGCTAACAGAGGACACCGTAAATGCCATTATTGCTGTGTTGAAGTGTCTGCTCTTTCACACTCAACAAATTAACGGTAACTATAATATCTCCATTAACTCTTCATTAACGTCTTTCACCCTGTATGTTTAACAGCCACTACTCTGCTCCCTTGCTCGCCTTGTGTTAATAAGCGATTGCAGGTCGTTAAGACGTAGCACTTTAAGGATTTTTTTTTTCACAGTGAAGGCTCGCGAAATGTTTAGTGTCAAATGGGAAAAAATATTTTGCGAATATCGTAAGGACCGCTGTCATCTTTGCTACATGTTTGAAGCTTCAAATTTGTCTGCCATTGCTGACAACATTTGTTGGTGTCCGTGTCAAATACTTTGCTATTGTTATATATGCTTCTGTTTTTTTCGTCTTCATGCTTTCAGTCGTAACATGGCTTGTCATTCTTTCGCGATGACTCGAGCAAGAGAATCAAGAATTGTTGACGCTCATGTGGCCCATTACGGGCTACACGCATGCCACTTTGTCACACGAGGGTTATTAGCCATCGTCCAGGCATCGCATTCATCATTAGAAACTCATTAGCAAATACAATAGACTGTCCGAGGGAGGGAGAGAGGGAGGATGGAATTGGTGGCGGAGAGGCACAAGGGATTAGAAATCCAAGGATTCAGTAGTATTGCTTACCTGTGAGGGGTTGTGAACAGTCAGGTGTCTTATCTCTTAAGTGTCTTAGCCTGTTGGCACTCTTGTGCCTGTTTCGGATAACGTTGAAAGAGGTAGTTCGCTGCTGTTTACGAATTCCTACAGCCTTGCTTCCATTTTTCAAGGCAGTTTGTGCTTGACTGAACTCGGTTTGCTGGATAATGGTCTTTTGACAGGTGTTGGTAGGTATTCACTGCATGCTTAATGTTTTATTTTTATTGTAAATGTCAGTTTTAACGAGCGTATTTATATTCACACAAAAAATACTGATAAATGATATTTATTACTAGTAACGTAATTTCCGAAAAGGTTCTTTACTAATTTTAGTCACCGTACATGCTTGTGGAATACGGAAGTCCAGAATAGAGATTTCTTTTTGGAACAAATTATCTGCAAAAGATGTCCGTATGATTCCTACTCTGACCTGTCACTCGTTATTTTAATGTCTGTCTTTTTCAATCTGAATCAAATGCCAAAAAGCACAGTCACAGCAAAGGACAGTGTCTGAAAGAAAAGGCGAGAGCCGAGATCAGGCTTTTCGACATGCGTGGGTACCATCAGTTGCGTGCCTCGGGTAAGAAATCCATGAGGTTATAAGAACCCGAGTCTTCGTTAAGCCATAAAGTTTTCCCATTCGATGTTTTTTCTTTCTATCGTTTTTCTAATTCGCTTTCTTGACAGTTGTTGGTTCGCGGCATAAATCTAGATATATGTGTTATTATCGTAATAAGTCTTGTATCTTCAGGTGTATCTGCAGGATTCTGCTTTGACAGGGTCATCTATCACATTGTCATCAATCTGTCTTTCTGTACTTGAGCTTGTACTGGCATAGGAGGGCCTTGAAGCTGTGCACCAGTATCAGTTTGGTACATGATCGAGACTTTCCTTGTACGTGCATTGAAGTTTTTTTTTTCTTTTTTTTTGGCTTTCTGTAATTATTTCAAATACTTCATTATTTGTACTTTTTTATTTTGTCTGTAACATCGTTTAGCATTGATCATAATCATCCCAGGGTAATTTGAAATTTGACTGAAAGTCCCCTCACCTCCCGACACTGTTCCCCTTTTCATATGGCCGAAATAATTAACATTCCATTTCTTTGTTGAAAATGGTATGTTTTGTACTTGAGCTTTATGTTCATGTATGTACAGATAGTAAGTAGTATTGTCTCCGTAGGAAAGGCAATTATTATCTTGCTATTGTTGTTAAGAACATATCTTATTGATTTCGACTCTTGAGTGCTCATGGGTATACAAGAGATAGGGGTCTGTTGGCCTCTGGATAAACGAAAAGGATCCCTGTTTATCATGCTCCGCTCTCTGTCACATCTGTCTTTATGCCACAGACGGAAGGAAGTATGGAAGGGAGACACAGCAGAAGGGGGTTGGGAAGTCGCCATTATTTAGTTCAAGCAATAAAGATTCTCTCTCTCTCTCTCTCTCTCTCTCTCTCTCTCTCTCTCTCTCTCGTGTAATGACTTCTTTATTGTTTTTATTATTTCAAGGAAATACTGGTTAATTAATGGTAACTGATGTATCCTGTTGTGCGCTTTGGCATCACTGAAGTATTTCTTAAGCACCTCGCGTTGTTATTGGATGCATTACCAAAGTTCATATCAAGGAGACAGTTTTGGAATTTTCTATAGAAAATTGATAACGGTTTCCCCAACTGCTGTTATGATTTTAGCTAGGATAACTATACTGACAGTTATATACATTCCATTATCTCTCTCTCTCTCTCTCTACTTTGAATGACAAATAGAAATTAGTTTCGAGAAAAATTTGCTTCCAACGTTAATTTTATGAGCAGAATACTCCCCCCCCCCCTGCCAAACCTCACGATGGATTAAGCCTCTCCCCTTACGCCATATTTGAAATAAGACGTACATTCCCCTCCCCCGTAGGGTTTTCCCTCACTCGAGTGCACCCCTCTTAATCTCCCACCTCTCCCCCTCTTTCTCCTTCACGGAAGAACGCACCGTTTAACCCCTTCTGGCACTTACTCCCCCCCTCCCCCTTCCCGTCTTCCCTTTTAGTCTTCAGATGATAACATGTAACCCCATCTCCTATCCCACTTACTTTATGGGAGAGGAAGACGGGTGGAGGGGAGGCAACTTTAGGAATTAGTATTACTGTGGAAGTCTCGGTGTTCTGAAAAACACTGGGGAAAGGGGGGAGGGGGGGTAATCGTATGTAAGAGTAATAGTCAGTTGGCCTGTGGATGTTGATGGCGTCTTTTATTTCATCTTTTTGACGTTCAGTATGAGTTGTGCATTGCTTTCCATGTTTTACTCGATAATTTTTCTTGCATATTTCCCCTATCCCCCCCTCTCTCTCTCTCTCTCTCTCTCTCTCTCTCTCTCTCTCTCTCTCTCTCTCTCTCTCTCTCTCTCTCTCTCAGTGATTTAAATAAAATACATGTAGATTATAAGTGACTTGAGCTCTTATTATTAATTGGCGTTATTGAATTGGAATCCCAATTCTCCATTTAAAAGATTTTTCACTATTATGGTCAGCTTATTTTTGTTGAAAGGGTCTATGAACAGTACTGATTTCATTGCTCAAAAAGAAAACAACTAATCTATTTCATATGAAATCGTGCGGTATTTATGTTTATTTGATTTCATAATAGTCATTGATTCTATCACTTCATTATATTGCCCTAGATTATAAAAACCTAGTCTTGAAAAGTTACTTACATTCTTTACATTAGTTTATTAATGGTTATTTTTCTATTAATTTTTGTTACTTCATTCTTATTTTAGTATTTCGCTCATGATTTTTCTCCACCGACGTT
This sequence comes from Palaemon carinicauda, assembly GCF_036898095.1. NCBI lineage: Eukaryota > Metazoa > Arthropoda > Malacostraca > Decapoda > Palaemonidae > Palaemon > Palaemon carinicauda. The sequence continues at coordinate 88,438,203 of NC_090745.1, forward strand.
ATTGGGTTCCTTTAGATTTCTGTTTTTCCCCTATTTCCTATTCTTTATTCTCTCCCTTCCTTATCTCCAAGACTGTCTGTTCTTTCAGAGGCCTCCCCGATTCGACACTCGATACCACAGAACAAACACCGGTGCTCAAACCACGGCTGCTCGGATTTAAGCTGGACTCTTTTTCTTCTTCTTTTTTTTTATTATTTAACTTATAAAGAAATTGAGATTATGTAGTTATACTTTAAACCATTGCATTAAGAAGAGAGGTGAATGGGAAATTAAGTGAAGAAAATAAAGTAGGCGTGTAATTCGTACTACAAGAACGAGGTATTTAAAGTCATTGTCAACAAGACTGAAGTACCCTTTTGTTTATGTACTTATTTATCAACTTCAATGAATCTACCGATATATCTACATGAGAGATGGTTTTCTTTTTACACATTTACTTTTGTGATTGCGCTACTAGCTCTTAAATACAATAACATTATCGTGTTGAATATTGAAATTATACATGGGTGCACATGTGTCTTTGCGTACACAGGTTTCAGGTATGGGTGTTGTTATACTGTTGTTTACCTGAGTGCATGCTGGGGAACTTTATGATACCGCTACGTTACTTACATGAATAAATGTTTGATATGCCACGGAAACTATTTTGCTGCCACAAGTGTTCTCTCAGAATGAAAATTGATTCCCGTTCCTATATTGAGAGAGAGAGAGAGAGAGAGAGAGAGAGAGAGAGAGAGAGAGAGAGAGAGAGAGAGAGAGAGAGAGAGAGAGAGAGAGAGAGCTGTTAAATGTCCCCAAAGCCAGATGAAATAATTGCAGATTATTTGTATAGGCTTATGGCAAGTAACCAAAAGTAAGTACTGACCATGTATCTGTAAGAAAAACATTGAGAGAGAGAGAGAGAGAGAGAGAGAGAGAGAGAGAGAGAGAGAGAGAGAGAGAGAGAGAGAGAGAGAGAGAGAGAGAGAGAGTCACTTACCGGGCTCGTTTGCATGTGGGTCACATAATTAGAAGAGCAGGTCATTCCCATTGTGTGAGAGCTTACAGAACACAAGAAAAGGCGTCACGGAATCTTCAGTTTGGGTTTCGGAAAAAAGGAAGGAGGGGAAAAAAGGCCAGAAAAAAAAGGCGAGGCTTATTAATGTCCGAAATTATGCAGGAAAAAGGTGAATGTCAGGAATCTTAAGGATAACCATTCCTCATGGATTACAGATCAAATCAGACTGCTGATTTGGTTCGTGTCTAGGTTATTTGTCTTAGGTCCAGGTTTGGGTGATTTACCTTTTCTGTGATTGATTTCTCTCTCTCTCTCTCTCTCTCTCTCTCTCTCTCTCTCTCTCTCTCTCTCATTCTCTCTCTCTCTCTCTCTCTCTCTCTCCTCTCTCTCTCTCTCTCTCTCTCTCTCTCTCTCCAAACGTACATGTATACAGTAGATAATTGTTCCTACATATTTGCAACGATGAATTCATTTCGTTTGATAAATTTATAAGCAAGGATAACTAAAAATAATAAGTAAATACTTTCAAGTTAATCTCTAGGGTTAAAGTAAAAGTACACATTCATTTCAATAGATTTACAACAGTATTAAGTAAAAGTAAATAAGTTTGATGTGAGAAATTGGAGTTAAAAACTCTCAACTGTGATATATTTGATTAACTGATACCTTAATCTGAGATTTTTGCTCGAAATAAGTATAGATTTGATTATTTATTTTATTTGTTTGTTTTTTTATTTATTCTTTATTTAGTAAGATATTTGGGGTTATGAAGTGTAAAATACCACTTTCTCTATAACGAAAATTATTTAATCAGATGGTTCTACCAGTGTTAGTGTATGTAGATATGTGTTGTACAAGGTAATTGAACTCTATAATCATGAGAATTCCTCAAAAACCTATAACTCAGCATGTTGTTGTAGCATGATTGCATTTTGATAGCGAGGGGTGTTTAGTTGCCTAAATGGGACATATATATATATATATATATATATATATATATATATATATATATATATATATATATATATATATATATGTGTGTGTGTGTGTGTGTGTGTGTGTGTGTATGTATATGAATATATATCAGTAACACTTGTGATTTAAATCAATGTAAATATCAACCACAATGGCATTTACTATCGAATTCTACCTTTAGAAATGTATATCCACGGAAAATTCATTTATGATAACAGCTTCTGGCTGGGCAGAGATTCGAGCTTATGTCTCTTAGCCGAAACCATGCCTGCAGGGAGAGTCAGCATGGTTGGTATTGTTACGAGATTCAATTGAAGAAAAACTGTTGATAAATGCTAAAGAAATGCTAAAGGCGTGCATAGCAAAGAGAATATTTAGTATACATAAATAACTTAGTTATTTTCGTTTTTCTTATTACTTGCAAGTAACGTTGATTCCCCGCTTGCTTAAAATACATATTAGACAGTTAATAAAATATCTAAACCTCCCGCAAACTTACTTCATTCTCTTCTTCGTCAGATGATATAAACAACTTGCTGATTTTGCCAATTTTACATAAACAAGTTACTGATTTTATCAACGCAACATAAATAATTTGCTGATTTTACTGATTTTTCATATTAAACTTGTTGATTTGATAATCATTACCTAAACGCCTTGCTGATTTCATCAACTCTACATTAACGACGTTGCTGATTTTACAAACATTACACAAACAACTTCTCGATTTCACGAATTTTGTAAATAAATATTTCGTAAATGTAAACCATCTTGCAATGGGATTGAGGAAAGGGACCCTCCGATGGCTTGTTACACTGACGCTTAATATCACTTGGCTAGTCTTGAACGAGTTGATATCACCATAGTTAGGAAATTAAGGAATTATACCACGTGGCTCAGTCCCCTTGAACAAGTATAATTCCTTCGACCCAAGTGACTGTGCTGTGAATGGTACGGTACGATGTCGAAATTGCCTTCGTAACTGACTTGGAAATTTTATGGTTATGATTCCCTTTACTTTGTTATTTTATACAATTTATTCATTCTTTTGTACTAATGTATGCGACCCGTCAAAAATGACGGTTTAAATATTTGATTAGATATGCAAAAACATTCGCACACGCACAGATTCGACCCTTCCCATCCCCTCGCCCATTCCTAACTCTATAATACATTATTTTTTGTCAATTTGTGGGAAACTCTTGTTTTCCGAGTGGTTGTCTTTCAGCGTGACAGGAAAATATATATATATATATATATATATATATATATATATATATATATATACACACACACATATATATATATACATATATATATATATATATATACACACACATATATATATATATATATACATATATATATATATATATATATATATATATATATATATATATATATATGTATATATATATATATATATAGCCAGACACTTACTCTTTATATATATATATATATATATATATATATATATATATAGCCAGACACTTACTCTTTATATATATAAATATATATATATATATATATATATATATATATATATATTTATATACTGTATATATATATATATATATATATATATATATATATATATATATATTTATATACTGTATATATATATATATATATATATATATATATATATATATATATATATATATATATATATAGCCAGACACTTACTCTTTATACTGTATATATATATATATATATATATATATATATATATATATATATATATATATATATTACCTGTCACGCTTAACGACAACCACTCGGAAAACAACAGTCTCCCACTAATTGCCCAAAATAATGTATTATAGAGTGTGTGTGTGTGTGTGTGTGTGTGTAGAGAGAGAGAGAGAGAGAGAGAGAGAGAGAGAGAGAGAGAGAGAGAGAGAGAGAGAGAGAGAGAGAGAGAGACTTTATTATATAGGGAAGAGTGGTATTTGTACTCTTAAAGGGCATTTTTGCATTTAGTACAGCGGCATAGCAGACCAATTGTTCAAATTGGTCTAAAAGCACCAAAATTGGCACACATGTAGATTAATATATTCTAAACATTTTTGGATATGGAGGCATTCAAGATTAGCCCTTAGGAAGATATGGCGGCCATTGTTCAAAATGGCCGCCATTTAACATTAGCGTCATTACATAGACTTCATTATGTGTCGTTAGTTTGGTGCTAGATGGGCCAAAATTCCCTTTTTTTTACATCAGAATTAACATCAATAAATGTTTAACAGATATTTAGATGAATCTTCTCAAAAATGGCCCCCAAACTGGCCGCCATTTTGTGGAAAAAGTGGACATTTGATGAAGATTTCAATACTCAATGACATAATACCTCTAATAACCAGTACCTGATTTCAGGAACACACTTTAATTGCTCAAGTTGCTTTTTTATTTCAAATTGCTGGCAAAATTGCTAGTCAAAATAATACACAGAGTACGGGAAGTTTACAGTATGGTCAGATTGTAGTTATATAGTCGACCAAAAGCCCAGTCTCTAGGCACAGTACTTGTGTAATCCTGCAGTACATACATGTAATACAATAACGTAGATTTTGCCACACTATGTTAATTATGATTCCGAACTTTTCAAATCTGGTCACCAGAATTATGAATGTCTACAGATCATAATGTTGGTTAGCAAGTTTTCTGTCCCAATCTACTGGCATTTGCCTTCACAGAAACATAGACCAGTGCATTGCAGTGAAGCGTTCTTGCACTTGCAGCGGTTTTTGCAGCCTTTCTTGCATCCGCAAGACACCAGCTCATAGCAGGCCTTGGATGCCTCAGGGAGTGTGGTCCAGAGTGGTGTGTAGAGCCCATCATCACTCCGATGCCAGCCCCAGTCTGTTGGTGGAGGGAGCACGGGCGTTGGTACCAATGCCTGGCCCCAGACATGACCACCCTGAAGGGCAGATCTCTTCACATGCTGCTCCAGAGCAGCGTAGGTTGGCGGGATGTTCTGAACAGAGTTCGTCTTTGCAAAGAGCTGCTTTCTCGCCTTGTTGACGTCCTTGCATTTGCTTGTGCGGTCATACAGGAGTATGACAAACCTCTCGATGACATGCATTGTATCCTCTTGGATGCTTGTGGGTGCATTTGCCAGACTCAGCAGGGCATCAGTGAGTTCTGGCAGCGTGTTCCATGTTGCCCAGGCAGATTTCTTCCCATGTCCGACGAAGGCTGACACAGTATCACACCCTGTGATGGCATGAAACATTGGAAGAGCACATGCCTTCTCTGGACCAAGGGAGGAAGCTATTTCATGGGCTGCAATCTAGCGGTAGTTCTTGCCTGTGCCAAAGGCTACCCAGAGTTCGTCTCCAGCTGGTAGTTTCTGGACTACCATCACTGCTAGGACCACGACGTCACTGTCTACTGTTCGAACCTGTATCTGGTGGTGACCATGTTGTGCAGCATGTGCTACATGTAGCATCATGCGGGTGTCTGCCTCTTCTTGGTTGCATGGTGCGAGTGAGTTGACATCCTCTTGCTGTGGAACACAGATCACCTGCTCCCCATCAGTGACGACCAGTTCCTTGCCTTCTTCTTGAAAGGACTCTGCAAGCATGGTGGAGAGGTAGCTGAAGAGCTCCACTTTGTTGCTATCAACTCGCAGGAAACTTTGCCAATTTCCTGGTATGACTGCTGAGTCGACAACACGCCGACGTACTCCCTTTCCACGCTGTTCTCTGGTTGATGCCTTCAGGGAATCTGCTCTGTAGCTGTCCCACACAAGGTCAAGACGTGATACATGTTGGAAACGTTGTACAACGTATGGGATGAACACTTGCTGTGCATATTCCTCGAACGTGTTGGCAGTACCCGGCTTCAACATCTGTACGATTACTGCTCCATCGAGGACAACAGCAGTGACAGTAGGAGCTTCAAACTGAGGCTCAGCATGGCCTTCAAGGCACACCAGCAAGTCACTCTTGCTCCCTAGGTACAGTCTCCCTCCGTCAGATAAAGCTGGAGGGCATTGCTGATTTTCATGCCTGAAGAACTCTTCTAGATTCCCATCACGGGTCTGGCAGCCGATATATAATCGTGCGAAGAGCGCAACATCATTCTTCAGAGATTTGACCTGTTCTTTTCCTTTGGGTATATTGGGTCCTCTCTTGGTCGCAAACAGTGGTAGCTTGTTCCGGTGGATTGCCACCTCAATGGACTTGGTTCTGTCCACGATGCATTCCTTTGAGAATGCTTCAAACTGGTCTTGGCCAATCTGCTTGGCGTTACGGACTGTTTCTATGACTGCAGGGTCTGCGATCTCCTTTGTGTCGAGCACCAGCAAGTCCTGACTGTCCTCCTCGAAAGGGTTGCCCAGCTCTTCAATGACGGCCACGAGTGAGCGCACATCTCTGGCAAACACTATACTATTACTGCAGCCGCCGTCACTGCCACCAACGCTGCCGCTGCAAAGTAAAATTCATTTTCTTGTGAAATGGTAGCCAAATTATTTGGTAAGCACAGAAGTATGTGTAATTGTACAATACTTATCACCTCTAGCACACTTATCACCTTTAGCATCCACAAAAAGACAAATTATGGTACATATTCAATGACGCTAACGGTAAATAGCGGCCATTTTGAAAAATGGCCGCCAAATGTGCTACGGGGAGAATCTTGAATGCCTCCATATCCAAAATTGTTCAGAATGTATTAATCCACATGTGTGCCAATTTTGGTGCTTTTAGAACAATTTGAACAATTGATTTCATATTTCTTACTATGCCGCTGGGCTAATTTGGGTTAGTGCATTTCTGTTCGTTTTGATTCACGCATAAAAATCCTGTTCACATGCAAAAATATGTACGGTATTCTCATCTCTGGATAATGTATATTTTATATTCTGTTTATTATATATCTATTATACATTTAAATATGTTTTATGTAATCACATTACTTATCTCTGGCATGGCAGCCTTGTCTTTATGTATCAGCCAGTTGTAGTGCATCTACTCAGGACCCCATTTAGGTAGGGACTGGGTTTGTCATCGGTAATAACACTAATCTAATGAATGCCAAGTCGAGAAGATGGAGGAGAGAGAGAGAGAGAGAGAGAGAGAGAGAGAGAGAGAGAGAGAGAAAGAGAGAGAGAGAGAGAGAGAATTTGTGGGAGTATAATGAAGAGATGGAACGGAAAGAGGATATCCAAATTAGGAGAATGCGGCTGGGAAAAATATCTTAAAATATGAAATGGTGTTGAAAATTAAAATATGAGGAAGAGATTATAATAACTAAAAAACTGACGTAAGAGATATGGAATAAAATGCTGCCATTAGAGGAATTTGCGAGAGATAGGAACGTCAATGAATGAGGTATTATGTGACGCACATGTTATTCGAGGATGTTTGGTGTAATGAAGTGTTTCTTCCATCATCATCTTTATTTATTGCACGCACACGAACACATACGCACACTCACATATGTATATATATATATATATATATATATATATATATATATATATATATATATATATATATATATATATATATATATATTTATTTACATATATATATATGATTTATATATATAATATTATATATAATTTATATATAATATATATATATATATATATATATATATATATATATATATATATGTATATATATATTATATGTTGTATATACTATATGTATACATTTAAATGTATATGTGTGTGCATATATATATATATATATATACATATATATTATATTATATGTTGTATATACTATATGTATACATATAAATGTATATATGTGTGCATATATATATTTATTTATATATATATATGTATATATACATATATATATGTGTATATATATACATATATATATATGTGTATATATATATATATATATATATATATATATATATATATATATATATATTCATTGAAGGCGAGAGCACTAGTGGTATTAGTGTGTTTCCTACAGAAATTCTAATGTCTTAACTTCTCTAATTTTTCTTCATATTTTATTCAATACAGCACTGTATCGACAAAACTAGGTCTTGAGGTTCTACAAATATTATGATTAGTTATGTTGAGATTATATTCTAAATACATTAAAAATTCTGAAAATTACAAATGAAAAGGTGAAAATTTTCAAACTTCAGAGATCCTTAGTTACGATGAGGATAATGGTCGATTATATACATATATATATATATATATATATATATATATATATATATATATATATATATATATATGTATGTATATATATATATGTATATATATATATATGTATATATATATATATATATATATATATATATATATATATATATATATATATATACACATAGATTTGCGCGTACACACTGGACGTACTTTGGGACCTACATCACTACAGAACTTATCCCTGTCGCTTTCGGCTTGAAGGTAGCATATGATTAAAATCCCACTGTATGGTCAAAATTGGTGCCTGGAGGGCGATGCTTAATGCTTCAGCTATAGTTTTTCTCCCTGTCAACAATTTGGGTTCCATCAATTAATTCTTTCAGGGAGGGTTTCTGGTCGTGGACATCAATTTAGTGATGGTTTATTGCCGCATGATTTCTTTGGGCCAGCATTCGTCTTCGGACTGTTGTTATGGTATGTCCTATGTAATCTTTTCCCTGAGATTTACACATCTCCTCATGGCATGAAAATTTATAGACCATGTTGGTGCATGCATCCTTTGGTCCTTTGGGGGCGGTACTGTTTTCCATCACAAAACTTGCAGTTAAGTTGGGCTTGCTATATACTACAAGTTTTACCTTCTTGTAAGGGACTTTCGGAACAACACCTCGATTGAAGATTCCTCGCAAAGTCTGGGTTTCATCTTTTTTCAGCCGAATCAAAGCTAATACGGTGGTAGTTTTTGTCTTCGTTAGTTTTTGATTTCGTGGGGTGTTTAACTTCATTGAATTTCTTTCTTATGGCTTCTTCTATCATGCTGTGGGGATATCTATTATTTGTTAGTAGTTGTCGAATTCGGTTTAGTTCGACATCTATGTCTTTCCAAGTTTTGCTCTGCTTTTTGCTCTTTCGACGTAAGCACTTATTACTGACTTTTTGTATATATGTGTGCATATACAAGTATACATACCCTACTTTTTTTTAGTTATCTTGCTATGTGCCGCCATCACTCGCTATTTCTGTGGTCTGATCATATCTGGAGTTAAAGTTTGCTTACGTTTGAATGCTATTTAGAATGCGTTAACATCAATTATATTTGGTAGTTTATAATCATACTATGGATGTACAATCTTTGAATGCTCTGGAGATGTTTAAAGAAGGAAAGATTTATACCAGCCATACAGCATATAACCTATTACAGAAACATAGGAAGATATTTTATCGATGTGATTGTGATTGATGTCGAAGGTATATTTCAGTATCTACTTCCTACCACAGTAAGCCTTACCAATTAACCAAGAAAAATTATGTTTAAGAATGATTTTCTCGGAAAGACTCTCATCTGTAAGTGATAATGATACATGGTATTTCGTTCGCAGAAAGTAAGCTAAGAGATAATTCAGGTAGAAAAGAATCCTTTTGACTTTTCTTCTTTAAGGCAAATCTTACTTCTTATTAAATAAATAGTGAGACGATCGGATCGTTAACTAACTCTTACAATATTAACATTTCTGCTTGTTTGTCGATAACTTGATAGCTGCGTAAGAAGTTATGTAAATTTCGGAATCCTCCATTAATTTGAACCATGAATAGAGAAAAATTTATACTTTTACACATTAATGATGCAAGTTAGCTTTCCTTTTCATAGATTTCTTAAATAAATTTAATGACACTCCTTGTCTCCTAAATGGAGGGTTTTTTGTAGACGTGTGCTAAAAAAGTATCACATTTTTGGTACGTTGATGATACTATTCCACTTTGGTGACTGCGTTCTTAGTTCCTGTATTTTCTCATGTTTACAGGAATTTCTTATGACTTTCAAAAGGTTAACGTCTACTAAGGACTTTAAAAGAAACACCTTTACAACGTAGTCAGTAATAAAAAAATGATAAAAAGTAAAAAAAATGAATTGGATTTATACCGACTGCATAAAAGGCATTGCAAGATATTTAACATCTGCCAAAAAATGTGAAGTCAAAAATCCAGAGGAAATGAAAGCAGAACAATTCATCAAGCTCAAGGAATCATGTGATTTAAACGATGATTTTTTATGGTTATAGAAATATATGAACCATTGTTTGCCGCAGAGCTTGCAGCTTTCTGCTCTGCTCTCTCTCTCTCTCTCTCTCTCTCTCTCTCTCTCTCTCTCTCTCTCTCTCTCTCTCTCTCTCTCTCTCCCGTATCAACATTGATATTGTGCACTCGACAACATGAGTAATGATAATAGTTACTTGGGAAAAAAAAGGGGAAATTCTTTATTCATATTAGGTCGCTGTTTTATAATTAAATTTTTTTATGCAAATCTATATTAACGTGTACATTGATTTACAGTTATGA
>NC_090745.1:88453641-88471141 GCF_036898095.1 Palaemon carinicauda
TTTTTACTAAAGAATGTCAGTTAGAGAGAGAGAGAGAGAGAGAGAGAGAGAGAGAGAGAGAGAGAGAGAGAGAGAGAGAGAGAGAGAGAGAGAGAGAGAGATCGTACTTCACAGAAATCTTGCCACTCATTGCATGAGTGGCATTTCATATCTTTGTTCTCTATAAATAGTATCAGAAATACGAGTGGCCTTTTATGTGAGTTCTATCAGCAGCGTCTCACAGCCGAAATGGAAAATTGGGATATGAATGTAATAACGTTTTCCTCAATAAAAAAGATCATGGGATCATAAAAGATGTGTCGGGAAGGAAACACTAGACACAGCCGTTGAAGGTATCGCTTTCAGATAAGAATCTTTACTAGAGGTTGCATACTACTAGTAATAGTAGTAGTTGTAGTACTAGTAGTAGTAGTAGTATTTTTTTTTTAAATAGTAGCCTATATATCCAGTATGATGTCATTTTGCAATGATGTACCCTTAATAACTATTATTATGTTTGTTTTGAGATAACTTTACATGTAAGACAAGTGTTTTATTTACATTATGTATGTCTCTTGAAGTAATGAAATTAAAGAAATGTATAGACATATTCAATAGATTTTTGCCATCCTCCAGCATGTTGAAATGCTCCAGCATAATACTCCCCATGTCCCCTTCCACCAGACCTTCATCCAAAATTTTCTGACACAATAATTGCTGTCTTTGCCGAAGGGTGTTGCTGAGGGTATGGGAGGAGGGGTGAAGAGGGAGCAACGGGAATGTTGTTTTCCCTCGCCATGTTGTCTCTCGGTGGGCTTCGAGAGAGCTTTAGAACTGGCAGATATGAGTTTCTTTACGGTCTCGAGGTACTTCGTAAGCACAAGTTGCGGCTGTTTTTTGTGAGACATACGTATCCTGAGAATGGCTCTGCCCTTCGGGTTATGGCGAAAGATAAGTGCTCTCGCGTAAGAAACCTACTACAGCTACTACTACTGCTGTTGCTGCTGCTGTTGCTTCTAATGTTGTCACTACTACTACTACTACTTCTACATCTGTTACCTTTGCGGTTGTTGCTGATATTATAATAGCTGCTATTTACATCCCGTCGATGCGAGAATGTAACCCTACGAGATGTTTACTAGAATTGTTTTGTTAAGTATATATTTCTTATTTACCTCATCTCTTTAAATACATACATACATGCATGCATACATACATACATTATGTGAATACATGCATGCGCGCGCATGCCCTCACAAATAAACTTATATGTGTATATGTATGTACAGTGTTTTATATATATATATATATATATATATATATATATATATATATATATATATATATATATATATATATATATATATATATACACCTACACACACATATATATATACATATATATACATATATATACATACATACATACATATATAATATTTACTTACACTTATGTGCATGACCAAAAGAATGATTGCATGCATAAATATGTTACATTATGATTGCGTATTTAACTTTTATGTTTATTAGTAAGCTATATCAGGACTTTTTTTAGTATTTACAAACATTATTTAGAAGTCAAGTTTCTCTTGAAAACTCATTAATGCACAAAGGTTATCATAATTTTGTTTTTGTATGCACGTCTTTCTTTATATACTAAATCTTATTCCATAAGTTCTGTGTCGAAGTTTTCTTTTTACATTAAACTGGGTCTGTGTCATTTTTTTTTATTAAGCTGAGTCTGCGTCGAAAGTTGTCTTTACCTTAAGTTGGGTCTCTGCTGAAGGTTTTTATCTTAAGCTTGACCTGTGTCGAAGTTTGTTTTTACATTAAGCTGAGTCTGTGTCCAAGGTTGTTTTTATATCAAGCTAGACCTGTGACAAAGGTTGTTATTTTATTAAGCTGAGTCTGTACCGAAGGTTGTTTTTACCTCAAGCTGGGTCTCTGCCGAAAGTTGCTTTAATCTCAAACTTGGTCTGTGTCAAAGGTTGTTTTTACATCAAGCTTTGTTTGTGATAAAGATTGTTTTTACTTTGAGTGGGGTTTGTGCCGAAGATTATTTGTACCTCAAGTTGAATTTCTGTAAAAGGTTGTTTCTACACTGAGCTGTGTCTGTGATGAATACTGTCTTTACATCAAGTGGTGTTTGAGCCAAACGTTGTTTTTATTAAGGTCTATAGAATATAGATCTTGGTTTTTACCTTAATCTAGATGTGCAGAAGGTTGTTTTTATATTAAGCTGGATCTGTTCTGAAGTTTATTTTAACTAGATCTGGGTCTTTGGCAAAGTTTTTTTCATATAAAGCTGGGTCTGTGCCGATGGGTCACTGTGGAAGTTTTCATTTTTTTTCTTATGTAACTGGGCCTGTAAAAAGATGGTCTATGCTGATATTTGTTGTTACTTTGAGCTGGGTCTGTTTTCAAGGTTGGGTCTGTACCGAAGGTCGTTTTTACATTAAGATGTTTTTCGTACTTTTTATTCAGTGACAATCTAATTTAATTATTCGCTTTGAATTGCTAGAATGTGCAACTCTAATATCAGGCTTGAACAAATCTGCAGTGTAAAAGAAAACATTTTATTGCTGCATTAGTTGTGTTAAGAGTGACACTGACACGGGTAGATAAACACCAAGTCTCGGATACCAGCAATAGATTAAACAGTTTACGGCATTTTCTCGTTTCATGCTTAGAAGAGTTCCCTTACCCAAGTCCTGCCCCTACCCTACCAATACTATACCACCCGGGGTAGGTGGCGGTAGCCAGACTACACGACACCTGCCCTGACCATTCCAATGCATCGCTGACATCAGCACAGAACGTCAGACGAGATGGATTTGTATCCGCGAATCCCTTTCAGGCTCATAAAAACCTAAATAGTTTTAGAGCTAAACACGTATTTTTCACCCAACAAACGTAAACACTTCCCAAATCTCTTAGTTCCTCTCTTGACAGCCAGGACAGTCGAGAATAATTAATATTGAATAAGAAGAACAAAATACACTGAGTAGGTATAGGGAGGTAGGAGGGGAGGGGGGGGGGGGCAGGGAGTGAATGGAGTATGCGCCAACTTTGAACCTCCATATGCTCTCTTGACAGCTACTGACGGAGCACTTCCTTGAGAAAGGAGTCATTATTGCCACATTCTGTATGAATAAGTGGCTTTTATCTCTCTCTCTCTCTCTCTCTCTCTCTCTCTCTCTCTCTCTCTCTCTCTCTCTCTCTCTCTCTATCAGCAATTTTTTTTTGCAGATTTTGCTTTTCATTATGAGTAATAAAGAAAGTATTTTTGTTTACTAGTTAGTTTTGTAAAACAATTATTTTACATATCTACTGTATGTTATGATGGTAATACTATCTGGTTACGTATATATTTTCATATATTGCTCTCTCTCTCTCTCTCTCCTCTCTCTCTCTCTCTCTCTCTCTCTCTCTCTCTCTCTCTCTCTCTCTCTCTCTCTCTCTCTCTATATATATATATATATATATATATATATATATATATAAATATATACTGTATATATATATATATATATATATATATGTGTGTGTATATATATATATATATATATATATATATATATATATATATATATTCTGTATATAGATATGCATGTATGTGTGTTGTGTACAATGAATAATTGTGTTTTATTGCCTGCAAATTATTCGACTCGCTACTCGGAGGTTGATATATCTATTCCTTAACGCATCAAAATTCTTTTTGCTTTTCCGTTGAATCCATCTGGCTCTTGTGGGGCTAGTGATGGATAAGGTGCCTGGCATTTAGATGTCGGCTACGCATCTGAACCACCGGAGATGAAAAGGGCATCATGCTTTGATAATCACTAATAAAACTTGGTCGGACATGAAATTCCTTGAGGTCTGAAATAGAACTGCTCTATAAGGTATCAGTCTTCCAGAAGGTGTAATGTTCGTTCAGTTATTGGGTAAACATTTTAGGCATAATTTTCATGATATTGTTTACTACATTCTTTAAACTATTTTTCCCATTAACGATAATAACTTCACTGCCGTGAAATTAAGTATTTTATTGTGTTTCATGATATTGTTTACTATATTCTTTAAACTATTTTTCCCATTAATGATCATAACTTCACTGTCGTGAAATTAAGTATTTTATCGTATAGGTGCCACATTACAGATGTTTGTCCAATGTCTTATTAATCTTTTGTCTTTATAATACGAATTGAAAGTGCAAAAATAGTGTTATTCTCTACCGAGGATGGGGTTTATGATAATTGAGATCCTATTTGAAGGATTTTCTTCTACACAAACCTTTTGGGATGTTTATTTTTTATCATCATCATCATCATCTACGCCTATTAACGCAAATAGCCTCGGTTAGATTTCGCTAGTCATCTCTATTTTAAGCTTTTAATTCAATACTTCTCCATTCGTCATCTCCCACTTCACGCTTCATAGTCCTCAGTTATGTAGGCCTGGATCTTCCAGCTCTTCTAGTGCCTTGTGGAGCCCAGCTGAGCATTTGATGAACTAATTTCTTTTGGGGAGTGCGAAGAGCATGCCCAAACCATCTCCATCTACATCTCAGTATGATCTCATCCACATAATTATGGCACTCGAGTAATCTCTCTTATAGTTTCATTTCTTATCCTGCCCTGCCATTTAACTTCCAATATCCTTCTGAGGGCTTTGTTTTACTTTCAGTTATTTTTATCTGACAATGTACAGTACATAGTACTTACACAGAAATTAAATCAGCAATGCCAAAGAAAAATTAAATTTTTTTATTGAGAATTACTTGGAACTGTAATTGTGATTTTTTAATTATTGTCACTTCTCGGTAAAAAAATAAATAGTTTGAATGTAAGAGTGATCGGAAACTTCTTTTCTCTGTCGATTGTCAGCCAGCATCAATGTTGAGTGACCCTCTTGGCCCCAGCACCTAGTTTTTTTTTATTTTCAAATATCGTACATACATTTTCTTTTTCTAAGGATTTTGTGAGCTAACGATATGTGGTAACGTCTCTGACTGGTGAACACCAGACGGGTTCTAGTCCCTCCCAAACTCGTTAGCTTCTTTGGTCGCTGTAACCTCGCTATCCTTGTGACCAGGATTTGGGGAAGCCTATAGGTCTATCTGCTGAGTCATCAACAGCCATTGCCTGGCTCTCCTTGGTCCTAGCTTGGATGGAGAGGGGGCTTGGACGCTGATCATATGTAATATATCCAGTCTCTAGGGCATTGTCCTACTCGATAGGGTAATCTCACTGTCCCTTGCCTCTGACATTCATGATTGACCTTTAAACCTGTAAGAGACTGAGCTGAAAGTGTGTTTTAGAATTCAACGCTTCATTCAAGTAATGTATTTGAGAAATACATCTCATCGAAGTAGCATCTTTCACGCGTACGTCTGAGTGATGGAAGACGAGATCACTGTCAGCCCTATGTTATCAAAATCGCTAAAATCCCAACAGAGATCAGCTTGAGAGACTATAATATATTATAATGCTTTTGGCGTATTGTCACGCGACTTGCGTCAATAACCGGAGCGTAAAATTTAGTTCTGATATTGGAAGTTTTATTGTTTTCTGAATTCTCTTTACGATAACTAGACATTTTACGTAAACTTATAAAGATTCAATATTCAGTTCTTTTCAAATTCAGTCATTTATGTTACTTATTCTGTACTTTTCTTTTTTATATATTCTGTGTCCGTCCATAATCTGATCTCATTTTTTTAATCGATTAAAAAAATTATAGAGCATATATGTCTTATTGAGCCAAACCAAAATAAAATTGATTTTTTTTTTTTTTTTTTTGTAAATTAAATACTATATGTTTTGATTCAATTTCTTTATGATTTTTAAGATGTTTGTACCCGTGTACATGTTCTGCATAAGAGGTTAACTTTGCTTAATTATATTTTCATACTAATACCATGAATTCGATATACAAATATCAGAAAGTAGTTACATTTGTCTACATGCATAGTTTGCCTTTAATCCTCCCATTGATCATATATATATATATATATATATATATATATATATATATATATATATTATATATATATATATATATATGTGTGTGTGTGTGTGTGTGTGTATATAATAGTATTTATATATATAGTATATATAATATATATATATATATGTACTATATATATATATATATTATGATCAGCGCCCAAGGCCCCTCTCCACCCAAGCTAGGAGCAAGGAGAGGGCTAGGAAATGGCTGCTGATGACTCATCAGATAGACCTTTATACTCCCCCAAACCCCCATCCTTAGCTCGCAAGGATGGTAAGGTTGCAGCGACCAGAGGAACTAAACGAGCTTGAGCGGGACTTCGAACCCCAGTGTGGCAAGGACGTTACCACATCGGCCATCACAATGCTGTTAAAAAGGACATTATTCGTTCATATCTTCGTTATTTCCGTAGGTGTTTCCAATTCAGCTGTAGAACTGTACTAACTCCCACCTATTAGACGTGTCTTTTTATATTCCCCGTCCCCGCACTTTTATCGCCCTCTTTTGTTTCTCCCTCCGAAATGAATGTCGCCATCAGTCTCAGGAATGTTCTCATATGTAAACATTTTAGTTATTCATGTATGGGCATTTAAATCTATGTCACCTTGCAACCTGTAACAGCCTCACCCCAACCCCCTACACCCAACCTGCCCCCCTGACGCTTTGCCGAGTTTTATAATCCCTACATTTATTTGTATTTATCTTTCGCTCTTAGTATTATCTTCAGTCCTTGATATTTAAAGAGCCTTTTAGTGATATTCTTTATTTACGTTATTTCGATTGAATTAGAGACTCGTTTGGGATCCTTTATTTGTATTAGATGAAAGGTTAATTTAGAGCTAAATTTAACTTTATGTACTATTGATTATTTGATTATCATGTTATTTTAGTGCTAAGTATGAATTAATTATCATATAAGTTTATAATGATATAGCTAACAATGTTTAGGCACAATTCCATTAGAAAAATATTCTCAGCTCATAATCAAATCTCTCTCTCACACACACTCACATTATATATATATATATATATATATATATATATATATATATATATATATATATATATATTATATATATATATATATATATATATATATATAATGATATAGTTAATATTAGGAAAATTTTTCTAATGAAAATTCTCAGAATATCATAATCAAGCCTGCTTTTCTCTCTCTCTCTGTCTCTCTCTCTCTGTCTCTGTCTCTCTCTCTCTCTCTGTCTCTCTCTCTCTGTCTCTCTCTCTCTCTCTCTCTCTCTCTCCTCTCTCTCTCTCTCTCTCTCATCATCATCGTAAAACGCACACATACACGCACCTTCCCCCCCCCCTCCAACACTTCTAGCTGGATAGAGTGCGGTTATCAATCAACTGAGGAGATAGAAGAGGACGAGAGTTATACGGAGATGAAGGGAAAAGTCATCTAATAAACCTTGACACTACTTTTCTCTTTTCCAGTTGGCGAATGAGGCACCGCCGATGAGAGGGAGGTGAAGGAGATACGGGAGGGGAGAGAGGGGGTTGTTAGGAGGGGAGACACTCCTGGGAAGGATTTTAAGAAAATTAAATTCAACGTGTATTTTTGTTATAGCTGCATTTTTTTTTTTTTTTTTTTTTTTTTTTTGCCAAAGCCCGTTCATTACGGAGATTTTCGTTGAAAGGATTGAGTTGGTCGACGAAGGAAGGGATGTGTGTGTGTGTGTGTGTCTGCGTGTGTGATGTGTGTGATGTTTCCTAGAATTCCCTGGAGATAGGTGCTTCGCCCCCCCCCCCTCCTTCCTACACCATAGCAGGAATAGGATTGTTTTCTGTTGAAGAATAGGTCCTATTTTTTCATGTTCTAGTTTTGTAGCTTCCAAGGCTTATTCAGATTTATACATAAAGCTTGATTTTCACGGAGGTTTCATAATAATGTGATTATATGTAATATCAGAGTAGTCTTTTGTGTTTATTCATTTATTCACATATTTGTTTATTTACTTATATAAATAAAATAATTGTTCATTAAGTATTCAGTAAATTATGAAAGTTACATTAACCTTGATTGTGTTTATGTATAGTATAGCATACATTCGGGTCATAGATCTGCGGAGCTTTCAATTCGTTGCATTAAAGGTTTAAAGGTCGCTCGTGAATGGCAGAGGCAAGGGACAGGATAATTTCCTAGGACCTAAAGAATGACCATATACACATATGATCAGCGCCCAAGCTCCCTCTCATCAGGCTGGGACCTGGAGGGCCAGGCAATGGGTGTTGATAACTCAGCAGGTAAACCTATATGCTACCCCACCCTACCTCACAAGCATGGTGAGGTTGTAGACACGACTACAGTACTGTAGAAACTATCAAGCTTGAGGCGAGTTTCAAACTCCCGACCAACAGAATGCTAGGCAGAGACGTTTGTAACACCTCTGCGATGGCGCATTCCTGTGACCCGTAATAGACATGTCCGTCTCGTTCATTCCTTTGCCTCTCACTTCCCTCATTACCTATGCACCCTTTACATTTTTGTATTGTTTCTGTTATGATGCTTTAACTCACTCTAAAGCCCCTGCAACCCCCACCACCCCCACCCCTCGTAACCCACCTTTCTTCGCCCTGCCATTTTTCCTTCATCCCCTCTAGTGCTATCCGCCCACCCATAGATCACAGCGCTTAACAGAATGAAATATAAAAAGAAGCCTTCGTGCACTTTGTATAATTACCGGGAGCGATGCTGGCTGTTATGCTATTGGAGTTGTTGTATGCCTTAGTCCCTACCCCTCCCGTAAACCCACCCCAATACTTACCCCCCAAATATATACCCCCTACCCCCACGACGAGAGAGAGAGAGAGAGAGAGAGAGAGAGAGAGAGAGAGAATATTCAAGCATCCTCTGAAATTAAATTATTCGAACTGAAAAACTTGGGAGGGAAATAATGAGGAAATATGGCCCTAGGCCTAAGGATTTTCGTGGGTGAAGGGTCGACGCGAGAGGAGTTGGTAGGGCACTTGGACAGACAGTAATCAGTAGAGCATGACTTGCAGTTTGTAGTAGCTAACGTTGACGGTTTTAATATCCTGGATAAAAGTCTAATACGTCATGGCTTAGGTCATAAGTGATTTGCATTAATTTAATATCCTATGCATGAATTAACAGCCGTTATGATTCACATAATTATTGTAACATGATGTAGGTAGTAGGTTGGCCAGGGCACCAGCCACCCGTTGAGATACTACCGCTAGATAGTTATGGAGTCCTTTGACTGGCCAGACAGTACTACATTGGATCCCTCTCACCTTTAGCCTATACTTACACCGAATAGTCTGGCATATTCTTCACAGATTCTACTCTGTCCTCATACACCTGACAACACTGAGATTACCAAACATTTCTTTTTCACCAAACGCGTTAACTACTGCACTGTAATTGTTCAGTGGCTACTTTCCTCTTTGTAAGGGTAGAAGAGACTCTTTAGCTTTGGTAAGCAGCTCTTCTAGGAGAAGGACACTCCCAAATCAAACCATTATTCACTAGTCTTGGTAGTGCCATAACCTCTGTACCATGGTCTTCCACTATCTTGGGTTAGAGTTCTCTTGCTTGAGGGTACACTATGGCACACTATTCTATCTATTTTCTCTTCGTCTTGTTTTGTTAAAGTTTTTATAGTTTATATAGGAGATATTTATTTTAATATTATTCTTAAAATATTTATTTTTTCCTTGTTTCCTTTCCTCATCGGGCTATTTTCTCTGTTGGAGCCCCTGGGCTTATAGCATTCGGCTTTTCCAACTAGGGTTGTAACTTAGCAATTAATAATAATAATAATAATAATAATAATAATAATAATAATAATAATAATAATGTAGTAATTGCAGTCTTAGAATTATATCGATCAACTACATTAATGTCTGTTAAAGATATCATTGGAGTCTTTCATAACTGGTAAAGATCCTTTTTTTTTTAAAGAACTGTTCTCATAATAGAATTATATATATTCAAGCTTCTCAATTATTTTATTTTTTTGTAGGCATGATGCAGAGCTTTTTCAACTTGCGCTTAAACATTGCTCATAGCAAGGTAAAGATGTCACGTGACTTCAGGTGTGTTCTTTGGGCTAACAAAACAAAATTCTCCTTTTATCTTTGTCGTAATTCGTATGAGTTAATATTCTCTACCATGGAGGTGCCAAGTAATAAAATTGCTCATTCAATGACAGGAAGACGACATAACTGAAAGCAATTGGCTGTTACTTGCAAAAAATAATAATCTGATATTAGTTATTAGCTATTTGATAAAAATGCAGGAGAGTTCTTCGATTTCACCCGATCGAAAAGCTAAACTAGTTACTTTAGTCTTAGGAAACAGAAATGAGAAAGATGAAGTTTCTCATTAATCTGCTTACGGTAAAAAAAACACGTCATCCAAAAGAGATGTCTTTTCCTTTGAATAGTGTGTGATACAGCCGTCTGGTATAAGCAAAGGAGGAACAGTTAAGTCTGCACCAAAGAGTGCATATTCGAGGGTACCCAATGATTAATACTCTTGATCTGTATCAGAAAGGGTTTTCTTTAAGGTAAAATTGTATCCCCTTTAAGCTGACGCATAAACTGTCTAAATCAAGGTTTGTCTTTCGAATACTCGGTATTTTAACACACGAGAAGGAATACGCCTATCAATAATGTTGACCTGATTTCCCTTCAGGAAAACAACAGGCTCAGCCGTTTTATACAATTCTGTCTAATTCAAGTGCAAAAGTCACCCAGTGTACCATTGTAGTCTGCTTAAGATTTTATACATCTTAAAATAGTACAAGACATCAAGGACAGGCTGCTGGGTCTTAATTACTAGTGAAACCAAGACATCATCAGACGTCTCAACTGGAGGACCAACCTTACTTATTATAACATCTGCGGGGTCCGTGTTCTATATGTCCAAGCAATTACCAGACATGGAAGTAGCTCCACTTCTAATTTGCTCTCAGCCTGATTCAGATACAAAGGCCAAAGGTATTAAACCATGACGATCAGTAGGAGACACGGAATTGAAATCACCATCAATCACAAAAGAGGCCTTTCTATCATCTTGTATCTTAGCCTTAGTGGTAACAAAACAATCGAAGATAGAATCATCCAAGTCTGGATTCCGATAGAAGGAACACAAATCAAGGTTATTATGCAGCACCTAGCTTTCATGACTTGAATCTCATGACATCCACATTCATAAAATAACTTAAGAGAAACTCCTTTCGTCCGGAATGGTATAAAGTTTTAAAATTATTGGTTTCTTAAAACCTGGAATAAGCAGCTCAGATGATTCTCTCATATGTTATAAAGTGACTGCTATGGGTGGTTGCTGGTTCAGAAATGAATATTTACCATTAATAAGTGTTAATTGAAACAAAAACAGATAGCAAGAAATAATTTGTCATTAAGTTTAGTTGTTTGTTTATGTTCTCTCATTTTTTTTTGTAATATTTCAGTATTCTAAAGAAATGAAAATTTCTTAGAGAAAATGTTAATGATACAGCTATGTAGAGAAATATTTTCTCATGTCAGTTACTCTCTCTCTCTCTCTCTCTCTCTCTCTCTCTCTCTCTCTTCTCTCTCTCTCTCTCTCTCTCTCTCTCTCTCTCTCTCTCTCTCTCTCTCTAATTTTCCCCTTACCTCTGCATTGCCTCGTAACATCTGTAAGATGATGATCGTAACATCTATATCAGAAGAAAAGAAAAAAAAATATTCGACGTTATAGTAGACAGTTTTCGTCAGTACTACTTATCACAGGAAATAGGAGGTTAAGGGGCCAAAACCCCCAACCCTCAGCTCCCTAAAGCCTTTCCCCATCGGGGATTCTTTTCCTCTTTGCCTAGGGTCCCTGGCCCCCCAAGTCCCTAGAACATTCCTCCCGATGAGGTCCCTCCTCTCAACCCCCCCCCCCCTCGCATCTCATGAAACCCCCATTGGCTGTCACCCATTGGGGCCGATTTATTGTTCATTTGGAAAAGTGGAAGGAACAAGCATAATTTTAGTAATGCGCAGGCAGTTAGCAATCGTTATGATATAGATGCAATTTCTCGGTTACTGCCTCTCTCTCTCTCTCTCTCTCTCTCTCTCTCTCTCTCTCTCTCTCAGGTTTTCCCTGGAAGTGGAAATGGAATTATTTTTACTATTTCCCGTGTTTTTGTCCATATAATAAGGTTTTTGAAGGTCTTGGCTTCTGTCTCTCTGTGTTGGTTTTTTTTATGTTTTGAGTTTAGGTGTAGACTTTTGTTTTCGATTTAGGCAGGCGTTCCAAGTAAAGTCTTCTGGTAATCAGAGGAAAATAGCCCGGCTGCTTCTCTTATTGTTGAACATCAGTATCACTACATTCTTTGTAAAATTATTAACCTTATACTGTACGTGTTTTTTTTTTCTGTCTTACAGATCTTCTCTGCGTATTGCCCATTTTCTTTGAGTGCCAAAGTTTTTTATCCACCTAAATTTCAGAAAGTGTGTCAGATATAAAGATATATAGCTATGCAATTGTTTACACACATGCACACATTTATTATTATTATTATTATTATTATTATTATTATTATTATTATTACACGCTAAGCTATAATCCTAATTGTAAAAGAAAGATTCTATAAGTCCAAGGCCTCCAACAGGGAAAAGTAGTTCAGTGAGGAAAGGAAACAAGGAAATAAAAAACAACAAGAGCAGTAATAAACAATCAAAATAAAATTTACTAAGAACAGTAACAATATTAAAATTAGATCCTTCATACATAAACTATAAAAACTTCAAAAACACCAAGAGGCAGAGAAATAAGATAGAACAACGTGCTCAAGTGTACCCTCAAGAAAGAGAACTCTAATCCAAGTCAGTGGAAGGCCATGGTACTGAGGCTATGGCACTACCCAGGAGTAGAGGACAATGGTTTGATTTTGGAGTGTCCCTCTCCTAGAAGAGCATTTATATTGCAGTAGTTAACCCCTTGAGCGAAGAAGAATATTTTGATAATCTCAGTGTTGTCAGGTGTATGAGGACCGAGGAGAATGTGGAAAGAATAGGCCAGAGTTTTCGTGTATATGTAGGCAAAGACAAAATGAACCGTAACCTGAGAAAAGGATCCAATGTACTACTGCCTGGCCAGCCAAAGCGGTAGTATCTCAACGGGTGACTGGTGGCCTGACCAACTTACTTTCTATATGTGTGCATATATATATATATATATATATATACAGTATATGGATATTTATATAAATACGTATATATGTATGTATATATGCATGTGTATTTGTGTTTATGTATATGTATGTATGTGTGCGTGTTTGAGTATGTGTAAGTTTGTATATACGCGAATTATATATATATATATATATATATATATATATATGTGTGTGTAACTACAGTTTTAATTGATGTCTGTTGTCCCTTTGAGTTGGCAGTATTGCTGCTTTACACAAGGGATGGGGTTGCAAGAAAATGTCTCCACTCTCGTTCCTAGCACTTGCAATAAGAGGAGTCCATATATGCGTAAAGATTGGGACGAGTCATACATTCAACATTTGCTTTTGTATTTATTTAACTAGAGATAGATGGATATTCACCTATTTCACCATACGGTAAACTCTCTCTCTCTCTCTCTCTCTCTCTCTCTCTCTCTCTCTCTCTCTCTCTCAAAATAGGATTACAAATGCTCGAAATTATCTCCTCCATATTTTATGGGCGGTGGTAATGAAAATAAGCTTGAAATCCCCTCTGTCGCAAAGGTAAATATCCAGATTCCTAATATAAGAAGATCGTCCTTAATGCACTCGACTCTGGGGTCGAATCATGCCCATTCGACCCAAGGCGCCGAACTAGACCGTCGCTGAATATTCAAAAGGCCCAGTTACACAATACAAAAGGTCCTCCTATTCGTTCGCTGCGTCTGTCTTCTTTTTGCATCCGCATTCATGAACGAATAAATAGCGAAATGGAGCGATATTTTAAAGGAGTCAAGAACGAAGTTAATCCTGCTGATACCAGTATATCTAAAAACCCAAATACCCAATGTAGCAGGACCCCCTCCAAAAAAAGAAAAAAAAATAGAAAAAAAAATCAGGGGAGATTAAGTCTTCGGGTGGTATCTGGTAATGAGACAGGTGATGTCGGGTGAAAGAGAACAATTAGCGGTATTTAGCTGTAGTTTGTTCCGGCGATTGTGGCGGCCCAGCAGATGTTTTCGGCCGGAGGACTGTCAGGAAGTCGGTCCACAGAAGAAGAATGTACCTGAGGCGTAATCTTTTTCCATTTCCAATCAACCTAATTGCAGGTGTGCCTCTGTGTGTGTCTGTGTGAGTAGGCATTTGCCGCCGTATTGGTTAAGTTTTTCCGAGTTTCTTTGTTTATGAAATAGGGGGGTGGGGAATTGATAAATTAAATAGTTCGTTTCAAATAAAAAAAAAATCCTTTTCAAGATAGGTGAAATGCACCTGATTCAATAAATGAGAATCGGAACTCTTTGCAAGTAATTGTGCTGTCCTGATACCGAGATTTAGAGATTACTTTTTATATCTCATTGATGTGAAATTCTAAACGAATCGCCATGATAATCATTATCTGGAAGAATTTATGTGGTTCGTGAATGAATGTTCGTCTTACAAATAGATATTCTATAGACTAAGAAAATGATTCACGGGATAAGTAGGTGCAAGTATCATGATACAAGTCAATAACAATGGGGTGCCGACCTGTGGAACCTTTTTGAAACCAATAACTTTCAGAAATTATGGAAAGATAGTTTCCAAATGGAAGACACGTGGATATTGAAAACTATTTAAAGGTAATACGGTATAATGTTGTTAAATGCAGTTGAACTTACTTAATTCTGGCAATTACTCTACAAAGGATTAAGTTTTTCTGACATTTGTGTTTAGCACTCGGTTTAAATGCATGAAACTTAAGAGGAATTATGCTTATAAATGCTTCACATTAATTTATTAAGTTTACTCATCAGAGGTCCTCAAAGAACTTCCTTTTCGCCCTAATATGAAGAATAAATTTCAAGTAATTATACTTGACTGCCTTTGGAAATCGGCTGTAAATTTAACAAATATTCAAGTAATGCACTTAACTTAGTACACCTAAAAGATGCAATTATTGGGTGTGCCCCGGTGTATATACTGTACGGGCTCCTCCCTATGACTGAGATACGGCGTAGTTATATCCTTTTTTTTAAAATGTAAGTGTACATTATTCACACACACGCACACACACACATATACATATATATATATATATATATATATATATATATATATATATATATATATATATATATATATATATATATACAGTATATATATATATATATATATATATATATATACAGTATATATATATATATATATATATATATATATATATATATATACATATATATAGTATATATATATATATACAGTATATATATATATATATATATATATGTATGTATTTAAGGTAATTGTTAACAAGACCACGCTCTCCATATATATAATATATATATATATATATATATGCAAAGCTATATGCCAAATTTTTCTCTAGTACTTTTTCATAATCTAAAACAATTGGCCACATGAGAAACAAGTTAAAAATATAAAAAAAAACTAGCCTGGTTTCCTATGTAAACGACCTGGAACTGACATCGTCAACATAGTCTACCAAAGAGAAGTTCGTGATGCCAACGTACATTTGATATATCAAAATGTATACTAAATTGAAAATGGAGTAATTACTCAAAAGTCTCACTATTTGTGAATTATATATATTTTATGGACAGGTCGTCTAGTAAAGATACCGGGCTATTTTTTTTTATATAATTCTAAAGGTTTTCATAATTTTAACTTGTTTCACATGTGGCGAAATGTTTGAAATTATGAAAGAGTTATAGAGGAAAACAATAGCTTTGCATAATTTGTCAGTATATACAGAGCGTGGCCATGTAAATAAATACTATATATATATATATATATATATATATATATAATATATATATATATATATATATATATATATATATATATATATATATATATATATACATATATATATATATATATATATTATATATATATATATATATATATATATATACATATATATACACATATATATATATATATATATATATATATATATATATTTATATATGTATAATTTACATATGTATATAGTAGTATATATTATATATATATATATAGGTATTATTAAAGTAGTTTCTCGGTGATATAATAGTTTCTCTTAAAATTTCTTTTTTCTAAAATACTGGTAATTTGAAATAAAGGTTATTTATTACCTCATTGACGGCAATGTATTGCTTTATCGTTACCTTCAAGACAGGCATGATCTGACGTTGCTTCATCTGCTGAATCCCAATGTTTTGAGCTGAATGCCCTTTTTTCTGCTCATGAATGGCAGAAGCAAGGGACAGTGACACTCCCCTAGCAGAATTATACGTTAGAGACTGTCCATACATATATATATATATATATATATATATATATGATCAGCGCCCAAGTCAACCTCTCCACACAAGCCAGGACCAGTGAGGGCCAGGCAATGGCTGCTGATGGCTCAGCAGGTAGACTTATAGGCTCCCACCAAACCCCTTGGTCTTAGCTCACAAGGATGGTAAGGTTGCAGAACCTGCAAGAACTTATCGTGCTTGAGTGTTATTCGAACCCCACTCTCGCTACCACATGACCAGTAAAATTGGTAATCTTTTATTGATAGTACACTTTCTGACATTGTAACCCATTTCCAGTTATCATTTTTTAATGATTTTGAGTGTTCCTATACAGTATTTTTCTAAGACAATCTTCCGTTACCTCAAGTTTGTGATGGCAACCTTCAGTGTGCGCCATAGATGTTAAAAAAACTGTAGTGCCTTAGTAAATATTGCGCAAAAATCTTGCAAACTTTTTGATTAGTTGCGAAAGGCACACAGTACGGATGTTTATACATACATACATACGTATAGGTATGTATATATGTATATGTATATACAGTATATATATATATATACTGTATATATATATATATATCATATATATCCATATATATATATATATATATATATGCGTGCGTGTGTGTGCATATATATGTATGTATATGCATGCATTTATGTATTACTATACATACATACATGTATGCATACATATAGAATTATTTTTATGGGTCTGTTCGTAAACTGTGCAAAAAGTATCAACGTGGAAACCGGTTACCAACAATACATCATTACAACTCAAATTACGTGTAGTAATGGTGTTATAAAGTTTGTATTCTTATCCTGATTTCACCCAAATGAGCTTAAAGGATTTTGAAGATAGAGCTTTGAAAATGACAGTACAATTGGCACGTAATGTGGAAACGGAAACCTCGAGGTGACGAGGTTTCCGGGAAAGGGGATTGCGTCTGTCCAAAACTTTAGTTATTTTGATTTTTTTTTAAATGTAGAAATTAGGAATTTTGCTGAATACTGATCAAACTTTAGTCTACAGTATATTGAAATAAGTTT
>NC_090745.1:88483641-88491141 GCF_036898095.1 Palaemon carinicauda
TGGGCAGATAAGTTACACATATTCGTTTTTTTAAAGGGGTAGCGTAGTGTTCACACCATCTAAAATTCTCTAAGAACCGATAGCATGAAAACGCTATATTAAGCTGATGTAAAAAAGCAATTAAGATACAGAAGAATATATGCGAAAATGCGGGATTGATTCGAGGTCTGTAAGACGTAGGCTATTGATGAAGTGAGGTTAATCATTCCTAAATCTGATAAGATATTGATGAAGATAGGTCAAGTTTGATTCCAGAGGGTGTGTTTTTAATGTCTTTCCAACGTAATATATAGAAGTTCAAGTGTATGTAATTTATCATTATTAATGACGGTAGCAGTTTTGGTGTTTTACCTTCGTAAATATATATCTGCTAGTGATTTTCATAATTTTCCGATGCAGACTGTCAAAATGTATCAGTCATATGTTACTATTAAATAACTAATTGCGTATTGTTTTCTCATTCTTATCTATTGTACACTTATATATATATATATATATATATATATATATATATATATATATATATATATATATATATATGTATATATATGTATATATATGTATATGTATATATATATATATATATATATATATATATATATATATATATATATATATTAATAAAGTAAATGAGGAAAAAGAAGAAATAATGGTATTTGATTAGATTTATATAAGATATCCCCATCAGAAAAAAATAGGTCGCGATGAACAATGAGAAACTACATACGAACAATAGAATGTCAGTTGAAGAAAAAAACTCTGTGACTTTCACGCATCCAACGAAAGTCGTACCCTTAATTGAAGTGAAAAAAGATCTCGAACAAGGACTTGCTAAAGTACTTGCCATCATTGACACATCAGCATAAATTTACATGGGAGGTAAGAGGGAGGCGATCCAGGTGGAGCTCGTGGAAGAACATTCTAAAATAAAATTGAGTTTTAATGTAGGCAAAATATTTTGGTCGTAAAAATACTGTACTCTGTGCAATCATCAGCCATTTAATTGGCAATTCAATTTTTTTAAGTTTTTCGTTATCTTTATTTTTTGATTTGCCTTCATATAGAATAAGGTGATTCGAACATGAAATTGTGAATTAATCATCATATTATAGGATGCCTATAAGTGTAAAGAACGTAGAAAAAAGTAAATAGGAATAAAAGTTATCAAAATGCTTATATACATAACACAAAGTGTTGCAAATGCCAGCAAACATACTAATCACATATCAGCTTTTCTCGATTATGTTCATCAGTCTCAACGTCACAGCTAAGAAGACTTTCTCCTACCTTTGCATTAAATGGTCATGGCACTGTATAGTATGGTGTCAAGGCACGGTGGTAAAATGTTGAAGATAATTCACTGCAAAGCCAGTAATAATCTGCTTATTCTAGAGACCCATGGTCTCGTGGCAATTACAGTAGTTTCTTGCTAATGTAGAACTAGGCTAAATTCCTTCCATTTTTTTTTTTTTTCCCAAATGAAAGCCTTCAAGTAGATGGTAGGGTCAATATAGTCAAATGTCTGGATTCCATCAGCGCAATGTAACTTGAAGGCAATAAATCATGGAATATGAATACAATCTGCTTTTGGTTAATCATCAATATCTTTGGTTTGGTGAAACTTAGCTTTATATTATTTTGACTACCTCACTTAGTGACCATTTCCAGATGTCTGTTTATGCTGCCAACAGCAACATTTTACGTTTGCATAAAGTTTATTAATGCATGGTGACGTGTATCATCTGCTACTGCAATATTTTATTGCCTAGAACAACCATCATGTTTCTGAAACTATATGAAAATTGTCAAGTCTCACAACGCTACCCTGAGGAACAATTCAAGATATGTCCCTGATCATTAACCATCTTTGGAAACTCTTCTGGTCACCTGAAAAAAAAATATGAATGAGTTCCTACGACAAATTTAATACACAAGAGTCACTTGGATTTTAAAAAGTCTCGTTTCTTGACGAGCCTGACCTTGTTGCAAGTAGGAAAGAATATCATAAGTTTATTTGCATCACAATAAGCTTACTTATAAAGGTTAAAGGTGAAAGGTGACTGGTTTCATTTCCGGTTCCATCAGAATAGATGCTCACCAGAACGTCAGCCGGGCAAGCCCAACCCCCCACTGTGGTGCCCTACCCCAGCAGTAGCCTCCCCAGTAAACAGCTTAAACTCACGGTCCTGGGCGGGGATCGATCTCTTGCCATGCGAAATGCTAGGCAAACACGTTACCACTGTACTTTTATATTGTTAATATTTCCAGAAATTAGGCCGATAAGATACACATATTCATTTTTTAATGGGGTAGCGTAGTGTTCACGCCATCTAAAATTCTCTAAGAACCTTATACAAGGTTTGAAAATAAGATTTATAAGCAACCTGAGAGTGCACTAGAAAGATCGGGATTAGATTTATTAACGAAAATAACACTTCAACAATGCTTTTAAATATCCATATTATACCATAATCTCTTCTCATTTAGAAAAAAAGATATTTCAGATATAAAAAATGGAAGTTATCGAAAACCAAGCTGACCTTATACTAAAGGTAAAATTGATATAACAACAACAATAAATACAGCTGTTATAGTCCACTGCAGGACAAACGCCTCAGACATGTCCGTAGTCATGTTTGGGGTTTGGCCATTTTCATCACCATGTTAGCTACTGCGGATTGGTAATGGGTGGAGACTTTAGTCAGATCGCTCACAGCAAACCAACCTAGTATGGGTTCCACTGAATATAATTGCTGATTATGTCGATACACAAACTCTTTCTCCACGTTAAGGTAATCCCACTCAGAATTAAGATATGTCGCTAATAATGACTATTATCAGTGGAAGAACACTTTGCTAAAGACGTTTAGGCTTGAAGGCCTTTTGAGTTGAAAGTAACTCTGCTTTGTCTTTTTGGTTGGCAAAGTCTTCTGCACTTGCTGGTAAGTTAGGATTTATAAATCCCGTAGTCCCTAAAATGGAGAATCGTGACGTGGTCTGTCATATGTGAAATTGGGCAATTTTCTATTTTCCGATACTTTATATATAATTTTTTTTTTTTTTTTTAACTCGGCTACTTCCCTAGTTACTGCGCACACATTCATGCAGCGTTGATATGTTCAGTATACTTTTCCCCATTCGATCAATGTAGTAAAACAACGTTGTGGCAAGTCAGTACTTGGATGGGTGATCACCGAGCAAGAAAAGACGTTGTCGGCACATAAACCATTTGAACATCCATGTAGTAGGCCGTTATGCTAGCTAGCTTATCCCCTAAATACTTGCTGAAATTCGAAAGTTTGTTATCTGGTGCCAACTCCTTTAAGACGAAAAGGCTTGTGATGATTAAATTATGTATGTATATATATATATATATATATATATATATATATATATATATATATATATATATATATATCTTTGGTTTAGATATATAATGCTTTGAATCGTCTATATATTTCCCAACCTTTCCCTACATAACGTTCATATAACCTCTTCCTTGCCCTTTCTCATGATTCAATTATGCCATGTATCTAATTTTTATCATATTGTATTTAGTCCATATGTTCATCCACACTCAAGACGTACATTTTAAATTACTACCCATGTGTTTCTTTGCCTAAGAATTATATGCAGAGTTACATGATTTCCTCGGAAGTCTTCTCTCAACAATTAATCATTTGTCAATAACAAATAAACGGCCATTTGTCAAATATTCTTTATGCCTTTTTCAACGTATTGCTAAAATCATAACTTCTCTTTTCTGGTTTGTTGGGTGGCTTTCCTTCCTTTAAACACATTTAACAAAGATCCTTTTTTAAACCAATCTTACATGGGGTCTTTTTTAAACCAATCTTACATGGGGTCTTTTTTAAACCAATCTTACATGAGGTCTTTTTTAAACCAATCTTACATTGGGTCTTTTTTAAACCAATCTTACATGGGGTCTTTTTTAAACCAATCTTACATTGGGCTTTTTTTAAACCAATCTTACATTGGATCTTTTTTAAACCAATCTTACATTGGGCCTTTTTTTAACCAATCTTACATTGGGTCTTTTTTAAACCAATCTTACATTGGGCCTTTTTTTAAACCAATCTTACATTGGGTCTTTTTTAAACCAATCTTACATTGGGCCTTTTTTAAAACCAATCTTACATTGGGTCTTTTTTAAACCAATCTTACATTGGGCCTTTTTTAAACCAATCTTACATTGGGCCTTTTTTTAAACCAATCTTACATTGGGCCTTTTTTTAAACCAATCTTACATTGGGCCTTTTTTTAAACCAATCTTACATTGGGCCATTTCTTAAACAAATCTTACATTGGGCCTTTTTTTAAATCAATCTTACATTGGGCCTTTTTTTTAAACCAATCTTACATTGGGCCTTTTTTTAAACCAATCTTACATTGGGCTAGCCATTTCCGAAATCATTCTACTTTAACCTTCAGCAATCCACTCCAGAGTCGTATTTGCTTTAAATCTTCCTCGTTGCTATTTATGCTACTCCTTGTGAGTCTTTGGAAGTTTCTTTCAAAGGTCTTTAACAGCTCTATTTTTTCGTTTTAGAGTTCCTCCTCAGCTCTTAACTCTTCAAATAATTTATATTATTCTCTTAACTAACTTGTAGCTACAATCAAAGGGCATCATCTTCTCACTCATATTTTACCTACAATTAAGTGACAGTAATTTTAGATTTATGTCAGTGCAGAATGTTATAGAATATTCGAAGAGCAAGGAATTGAGGAAAACGGATAAAGGGGTACTAAAAATTTTTTGAAAAAATCAGAAGGGTGTGGATAAATGCATAGAGGAAGGTTATTGAACAAGTGGGACTCTTGAGTGGAGTCTCGATTTTATGAATAGATTGTATTAGAGTTATTCTTATCACATATCTTGTACCCGCAATCATGAGGTATCCCCTTCAAGAGAAACTTGTATCCATCCAGCTTCTACTTTCGAAAGCTGTTCTCTTCTCTTACAGATTTTATATTTATTGAAGAGTAATTCTTTTCTAATTCAACTTGTACCTACTGACAAGAGGCATTTTCTACTCATCCAACTTTTGATTAAAACCAATGAGCATTCAATTTTCATCAAAATTGTACCTGCAGACAAGAGGGATTATTTTGTTCTCTAACTTGCATGTACAGTCATGTAACTAGTGTATCTCCTTTCATCCAACTTGTACTGACAGTCAGTAGGCTTTCTCTTCTCCCCCAAAGTATACCTATTTCCAAGTCATAGTGTTCTTAACAAACTCATACTTATCATCAAAATGCAATCTTGTTACATCAAGTTTTAATGATAATTTTATGTAACTTGTATCTGCAATCAATAAGCATATCCTTCGATTCCGACTTTTAAAATCAATGGAGTACTTAATTTCTCATCCTATTTATTATTACCATGAAGACGGAGTCTCTACTTATCCAACTTATACGTACAATTAAGAGGCATTCTCTTTTTTGGATTATACGTATAATCTATTGAATTCTATATATATCCTGTCATGTAAATGACATTATCCTTAACCCTCTCATTATCCACCTAGGTACAGTTAAAGTGTCCTGTGTGGCCTACCAAGTACAGGCCATTAGTTAACTATGAAATCTGAAATAAGAGTTTATGTTTCTGAGTTTTTTAATTTTGATACTTTCCCCTTAACCCTTCCGGTAAATTGGGTAAAGGGGACCTTTATCCAGTTTATGTTTCTTTAACTTTGTATTCTAAAGTAGTTTTTGTTTCTTACATCTTTGTGTGCCACGCTGCCGAAATTTTCGTAATAAGTTAGAAGGGCACGGTTTATCCAATATGAATTCATTTCAGCAACATTTATGAAATATAATGCTTTACCAAATTCCTTAGTTAATCTCCGATAGGATCTGTTTATACCTTCCATTAATTTTCCATGGACAATATCCGATTTACTGAGAAGTTATTTCTAAATGACATGGTCAGTTTCCTAAAGGCTTTTATAT
Source organism: Palaemon carinicauda (assembly GCF_036898095.1). NCBI lineage: Eukaryota > Metazoa > Arthropoda > Malacostraca > Decapoda > Palaemonidae > Palaemon > Palaemon carinicauda. Next base: position 88,489,624 of record NC_090745.1, read on the forward strand.
ATATATATATATATATATATATATATATATATATATATATATATATATATATATATATGCATATATATATATATATATATATATATATGTGTGTATATATATATATATATATATATATATATATGTATGTATGTATGTATGTATGTATGTATATATGTATGGCTCTATTTGGTTTGATAACATATTTAAGACGTGTCAGAAAATTTATAGAAGAGTATCCAGTGTTGCATCATTATATATATATATATATATATATATATATATATATATATATATATATATATATATATATATATATATATATATATATACATATATATATGTGTGTATGTATGTATATAAGTTATGTATATGAATATCTGTGTGTTTTTGTGAGTGTGTATCGTATATTCCAGTGTCTCTTTTGGTTGTGAAATATCTTACCTGTCATGATAACAAATTCTTTTTATTTAGAATTGTATGGTTCTGTTTACGTTCAGTATCTCCGGATTGGCGGTTTTACATTTTTCATTCTTCCAGTAACAGTCTTTTCTTAAGTAAGAACTTCAAGAAAATGTTCTTCCCACTTTCTCAGGACTACTTTTTGCTGTAGGTTATCAGGGTCTCGCATGATGCCGCCCCCTTACTTGCTCTATATTTTACATTCCCAATGGCGAATTTGCTATAGTTTTCATTTTCCTCTGTTGTTATGATTAGTCTTCCATAGTCTTGTAAATTTAACTTATGTAATGCCATTCCTTTCCAGTTGTCTCTATACATTTATCACACTCGTCACCTGAATTTCTTACGTTACCACCTCTTTCTACATTTTCCCAAAAGTCGACTCCTCAGTACTGTTTACTGTATACTTCCTGCGCTAAGACATTAAATCAAGTGGGATACCTAATATGATAACTCACTCTCTCTCTCTCTCTCTCTCTCTCTCTCTCTCTCTCTCTCTCTCTCTCTCTCTCTCTCTCTCTCTCTCTAGTTTGACTTTTGTTATTTCTATCATTTCTGTTTATCGTAAGGCATTTTTAAACTTTGGCTGTGTAAACATTGATTAAAGTTAGTAATTTCCTCTCAAAACCTTCACGTCTAATAATGGTATATATATATATATATATATATATATATATATATATATATATGTATATATATATATATATATGTGTGTGTGTGTATATATATATATATATATATATATATATATATATATTATGTATATATATATATATATATATATATATTTATAATTATGGGTGTGTGTATGTGTGTATATGTATGTATAGATATAATTCATTTATTATCGAGTGCATGGAGTGTTTTTGTTGCTTCCAGTTCGTCATCTTTTAAGAGGTATAATTTAATATATGGGGATATAAAAGAATCCTTCCATTTTCAATGCTGTAAGAGTATGTTAACTAATGATATCAGCAAGCACCTAGTTTTATTATATATAGATTTATACATACAGTATATATATATATATATATATATATATATATATATATATATATATATATATATATACAGTAT
>NC_090745.1:88496141-88513641 GCF_036898095.1 Palaemon carinicauda
AATCAGCGTTTTATACGTGATTCTTCGTCAGGAAAAAAATGGTTTAACAGTGGACTTACGCAATAATATAAAGGATATGACGGTAAAAACCTGAAATATCTAATATGAAAACGTCAAGTTTCCTTAGAATGAAAATATTTAATATCAAATTTAAAATACATTAATGATATTTTACAAGACTTCGATGAATTCCATGACCAATCTCACACGCCTTTTCCCTCTTCAATGGAGCTACTGATTCCATTCATGCAACGAGATTGATGTTGGTTCTTCAGGGAAATAATCCCTTGTCCAACGCAGGCTTAACTGTGAATCTTGATCGTCCTCTTAGAAAAGCATAATTTGTAAATGGCATTGTTATTGTCTTTGACTCTAATTTGAGGTATACTTATATACAGTATATATATATATATATATATATATATATATATATATATATATATATATATATATATATATATATATATATATATATATATATATTTATATCATCATCATCATCATCATCCATTACTAGTCCAATGCAGAACAAAGTCCTCGGACATGTCTTTCCCCTTGCGTGTTAGTGGTTTTTCTATGCCAATCCACACCGGCAATCTTTCTTAGTTCGTCAATACATCGTCTTCGCTTCCTTCCTCTGCTTCTTTTGTAATCTCTAGGAACCCATTCTGATATTCTTAATGTCCATCTCTCATCTGTGATATTCCTTAAATATCCTGCCCATATCCATTTCTTCTTCTTACATGTTATTAGAATATCCTCTACTTTAATTTGCTCTCGTACCAACCTCGCTCTCTTTCTGTCTCTTAGTCTTATTCCCATTATTATTATTATTATTATTATTATTATTATTATTATTATTATCCAAGCTACAACCCTAGTTGGAAAAGCAAGATGCTATAAGCCCAGGGGCTCCAACAGGGAAAAATAGCCCAGTGAGGAAAGGAAATAAGGAAATGAAGAGACCAAATTAACAATAAATCATTCTAAAATAAGTAACAAAGTCAAAACAGACATGTCATATATAAACTATTAACATCAAAAACAAATATGTCATAAATAAACTATAAAAAGACTCATGTCCCCCTGGTCAACAAAAAAGCATTTGCTCCAACTTTGAACTTTTGAAGTTCTACTGATTCAACCACCCGATCAGGAAGATCATTCCACAACTTGGTAACAGCTGGAATAAAACTTCTAGAGTACTGCGTAGTATTGAGCCTCGTGATGGAGAAGGCCTGGCTATTAGAATTAACTGCCTGCCTAGTATTACGAACAGGATAGAATTGTCCAGGGAGATCCGAATGTAAAGGATGGTCAGAGTTATGAAAAATCTTATGCAACATGCATAATGAACTAATTGAACGACAGTGCCAGAGATTAATATCTAGATCAGAAATAAGAAATTTAATAGACCGTAAGTTTCTGTCCAACAAATTAAGATGAGAATCAGCAGCTGAACACCAGACAGGAGAACAATACTCAAAACAAGGTAGAATGAAAGAATTAAAACACTTCTTCAGAATAGATTGATCACCGAAAATCTTGAAAGACTTTCTCAATAAGCCTATTTTTTGTGCAATTGAAGAAGACACAGACCTTATATGTTTCTCAAAAGTAAATTTACTGTCGAGAATCACACCTAAAAGTTTGAGAGTCATACATATTTAAAGAAACATTATCAATACTGAGATCCGGATGTTGAGGAGCCACCGTCCTTGACCTACTTACAATCATACTTTGACTTTTGTTAGGATTCATCTTCATACCCCATAATTTGCACCATGCACTAATTCTAGCTAAATCTCTATTAAGGGATTCACCAACCCTAGATCTACATTCAGGGGATGGAATTGATGCAAAGAGAGTAGCATCATCTGCATATGCAACAAGCTCTCTGAGTTGTAACTAGCTTATGTTCTAAGGCTTCAGTAAGGCTCCAAGTATCTGATGCATAAGTTAAAACTTCTTTTTAGAGAAATAGGCATTTTACTTCTTATAATTTCATTTTGTTTACCAAAAGGTCTCAATCCCATGCTTATCCTTCTTTTAATTTCGGTCTCGTGGCCAGGGGAAACACATTCTGTCTGTCGTAAGTACTTATATTCATAAATAGTGTCTACTGCATTTTCATTGAACATTATTTTAATTTTACTCATATTTATTTTCAGTCCTACATTTCTGTTTTCTCTATTCAAATCATCTATCATCTTTAGCAATTTCTCCAGTAAGCCTTCCCCATGGATAGTCAATGAGCTAGTGTTCCGATTAGGTGGTCATCCTTCCAAGTATTGTTGATGCCTAACGTTGCTTAACTTTGCTGCTGATATATCAACCATCGGTATTGTGACTGCTTTTACTACCATACACTATAGGATTTTTCATTGCCCCATTGTAAACCTTAGCAGTCATAGGTACCTTGTTATTAGCTGGCTTTGATTTGTTATAGGTCTGTTGAATAAGTGTCATCCATGCAACCTCATCCTATTATATCTCACGTGTAATAGGAAGGACTTGCATCTAAAAAAAAAAAAACTGTGGAAACGGGTTTTAATTCTTTTAACAACTTCTACAACCTATTCATCCGTTTCCTTGTGCTGCTTACCCGCCTACCTTTGAAGCACCGGCATATCAAAGGCCTAATGAGATTTTCATAATATCATCGTTTATGAGATAACCCCTCTCCCCCTCACCGTTCCTTCGGGCATCCCCACCACCCCCATTACTTCCTGCGTGTCCTAAATCCCTCTAGTATTTGCCTCGACTTTTCAGCGAGTGAAAAAAACGAGTTCCTCGGCCATTACTTCGAAGGCTTAGGACCGTACATAGGTGTCTGACATGCAAAGATGCGACCCCCCTGTACAGCTCGTTCGCTGGACGACGCAGATGAGCGTGTCAGTAGTCGGTTGACTATGTTTTCAACTTGATTTAGTGGCAACGGAGTCTCGCTTTCTTGGCTTGCTGGCCTTTGCCTTCGTCTGAAGGTTTATTTGTAGGATTGGGATGTCTGGTTGTCGACTCTTTTTGCAATGTGTTTGTTTGCTTGTTATAAGCCCTTTTAGTGGCGCTCAATTTTGGTTTCTGTGTATTTAAGGTAGTCTCTCTCTCTCTCTCTCTCTCTCTCTCTCTCTCTCTCTCTCTCATATATATATATATATATATATATATATATATATATATATATATATATATATTATATATATATATATATATATAGATATATATATATAAAATTACTATCTAAGTTACAACCGTAGTCGGAAAAGCAAGATGCTATAAGCCCAAGGGCTCCAGCAAGGAAAAAATAGCCCAGTGAGGAAAGGAAATAAATAAATGATATGAGAAGTAATAAACAATTATAATAATATATTTTAAAACAGCAACAACACCAAAACAGATAATTTATATATTAAGTATAAACTGTTCAAATGTATATCCTCAAGACATTTAAAAGTATTTTTTTATGTCAGTATCGATTTAGGGTATTCTCCTCTTTGGCGTATAAGTCCTCTCTGAAGAGAGAGAGAGAGAGAGAGAGAGAGAGAGAGAGAGAGAGAGAGAGAGAGAGAGAGCAGTAATCCGTCAAACCAACAGATAACTGAAAACGGAAAGGCGTTAATGAGGTTATCCCCAGCTCATCGGGGTAAACTATTTATAAGAACATAAACACTCTGTCTGTCTGTCTGTCTGTCTCTCTCTCTCTCTCTCTCTCTCTCTCTCTCTCTCTCTCTCTCTCTCTCTCTCTCTTCCCAGCTGCTACTTTTGACAGTCCCATGCTTATCCTTCTTTTAATTTCGGTCTCGTGTCCAGGGGAAACACATTCTGTCTGTCGTAAGTACTTATATTCATAAACAGATAAATTTAGATCAATTTTGGCCTACTGGACATTTAGGAAACGCTCCTACTCCTTTCATGTATCAAACACTGGTCTTCTCAATAGGTTTCATTGCGGGCCGGAGGATGAAGATTACCTTTATTGAGTTACAGAGATTCACACACACACACACACACACACACACATATATATATATATATATATATATAATATATATATATATATATATATATATATATATTTATATTTCTTTTTTACGAAACTTTAATTCCTTAAAGATCCTCTATAGTTATAGGAGGTAAGCGCGAACAATGCACTGACCACATATTCACCCATAGAACATCTCTATGAAACACAAAATTTGGATCTCAGTGTCATTTCTGTCTCTTCCTGAATCGGAAGCAACCCGTAATGGTTACTTATCAATAGGCTGCTGGATTTTTAGGGAACACAGGACACTCATAATGCCAACTAAGTGTGGTACCACAACACTATGAAGCCAGAGAGAGAAAGAAAGTTTTATGTTATTTTTGGAAATGTGGTACCCGTTAGAAAAGCGTTACCTTGATGTTGCAACTACATCCCAAACTGTAACGTGTCTGAGGTGCAACTGATATGTGATGAGAAAACTTGCAGATTTCAGTTTCAAGCCCATATCCAGCTCTGTCTGAAGGTAATGTTATTTATGAGTCAATATGAGTTATGTCAGCACAGAGAGTTTTTCCTTTGTGTACGGCTATAGCGCCCTTGTGATAATTTGTGGGTTTTATTTTGGAATCAAGCCTCGAATGAAAATATTTTTCAAGGAACGAGTCCTGAGGTACATTCTCTCTCTCTCTCTCTCTCTCTCTCTCTCTCTCTCTCTCTCTCTCTCTCTCTCTCTCTCTCTCTCTCTCTCTCTCTCTCCTATGAAAAAAAAGATGAATAAAGGGAGATTAGAAATAGGCCCTCTAAAAATTGAAGGACGTTTAACGAATGAAAAAAAGGAAATATGCAACTTATTAGTAGAAAAATATAAGAGTGAGTTCACGCCAAGAATTGCGAATGAGAATAATGAAACAGAAATGAGAGAAGAAAATGTTGAATATCTAACGGATATAGATATTAATGAAGCAGATATTGTCAAGGCTATAAGCGAAATTAAAAATGGATCGGCAGCCGGACCAGGTGGAGTCCCAGCGATTTTGTTAGAAAAAACTGCACACACTATCGCGAAGCCCCTTGCAATACTGCTAAGACAAAGTGTAGCTATGAGCGAGATATATGTTGAACATAAATTAGCTTTTATAACCCCTATTTTCAAAAGCGGATCAAGACTAGAGGCAAGTAATTATAGACCTGTTAGTCTAACATCACATTATGAAAGTGTATGAGAGGGTAATAAAAAAGAAAATAATGAACCATTTGGTTAAAAATAATTTGTTTAATATAGGTCAACATGGTTTTGTGCTCGGAAAAAGTACACAAACCCAACCGATAGCATACTATGAAAACATATACAAAAATATGATAAATGAAAAAGACACGGATGTGATCTATCTAGATTTTGCAAAAGCCTTTGACAAGGTAGACCATAATATATTAGAGAAAAAAATGAGAAAGCTCAATATTGTGGGAAAGATAGGAAAATGGGTAAAAGAATTCCTGCAAAACAGAAAACAGATAGTGGTTGCAGATGACGAGAAATCAGATGAAGCTCAGGTAATATCTGGCGTGCCACAAGGTACGGTATTAGCTGCTCTGCTGTTTGTTATTATAATCTCAGACATAGACTGTGATGTTAAAAACTCTGTAGTGAGAAGTTACGCAGATGACACAAGAATAAGTAGAGAAATTACTTGTGATGAAGATAGGAACTCACTACAAAGAGATCTAAACAAAATATATGAATGGGCGGAGATAAATAGGATGGTATTTAACTCCGATAAATTCGAATCAATGAATTATGGAAACAGAGAAAGAATGGTATATGAATACAAGGGACCTAATAACGAGACAATCACAAACAAGGAAGCAATTAAAGAACTTGGTGTAATGGTAAATAGGAATATGTTATGCAACGACCAAATAGCAACACTGTTAGCTAAATGTAAAGCAAAAATGGGAATGTTATTCAGACACTTTAAAACAAGAAATGCTGAACATATGATTATGCTTTACAAAACTTATGTACGTAGTACACTCGAGTACTGCAATGTGATATGGTACCCACACTACCAAAAGGATATTGCACAAAGAGAGAGTGTACAAAGGTCCTATACTGCTAGAATAGAAGAAGTTAAGGACCTTGACTTCTGGGAAAGACAGCAATTTTTAAAACTATACAGTCTAGAAAGGAGAAGAGAATGCTACATGATGATACAAGCATGGAAGCAAATAAAAGGAATTACTGGAAACATTATGGAGCTAAAAATATCAGAAAGAGCAAGCCGAGGTAGATTAATAGTGCCAAAAATATACCAGGAAAACTAAGGAAGGCGCACAGGACATTAATCCACTACGCACCAGCATCGATAATGCAGCGAGTATTTAATGCGCTGCCAGCTCATCTGAGAAACATATCAGGAATGAGTGTAGATGTGTTTAAGAATAAGTTCGATAAATACCTAAGATGCATCCCAGACTATTCAAGACTGGAAGATGCAAAATACACCGGAAGATGCATTAGCAACACTATGGTGGATATACGAGGTACCTCACAGTGAGGGACCTGGGGAAACCCAAACATAGAATAAGGCAATAAGGTAAGGCTCTCTCTCTCTCTCTTTCCTTAGTTTATTCGTATCTAAATATCTTTTTTACTACGTATAAGTATACATTCCAGATAACAGCCTTTTTATTGATTAGTAAGTATAAAATTTGCCATCATTAATAATCTAGTGATTTTTTTCGAATTTCCTTCCAGTTTATTCTGATATATTTCATGTAAAATAGTGTTAATCAGAAATGATTTTATGTATATAGTATACAGGATTCGTTAACATTACAGTAATTATTTAATTATCTGGGATTTAATAGTGTTTTTAAGAGTCAAATATGAATCTTTTTATGAGAGGAATGTAAAACGTACTTTAAATAGAACTTATATCAAACAGTATATATACTATATATATATATATATATATATATATATATATATATATATATATATATATATATATATATATATAAATATATATATATATATATATATATATATATATATATATTTATATATACATATATATATATATATATATATATATATATATATATATATAAATTATATTTCGAGTGATTTATTTTTGTGTGGAAATTCTTTCAGTGTTGTAATTTTTGTAGAATATATTTATTTTTGTAAAGAGTGTATTATTTCAATCACCAGTGTTTATTTCAGTACTCACTCGTATCCCTGTTAAAGAATCGAAGTAAGAGGTTGTTTGAATACAGTAGTTCTTAATAGTAATTACCCAGTGTTGTTTTAAGTGCACTTAGGAGACCTTTGGATATTCAGTGTTTTTATGTTTTGCTGTCTGGGAGTTATATAATCTTCTCAGAGTTCGGGTGTTACTTAAATAGAACAGATTAATGTAATAACAAACAGGTGAGTTTGGAACTCGATAGGTTGTGTAGCTTGCCAGCCGCAATATATATATTATATTTTGGTTCCCAGCCTACGGGATCATAATATATATATATATATATATATATATATATATATATATATATATATATATATATATATATATATATATATGTAGATAGATAGATAAATAGATAGATAGATATTTGTATAAGTAGCCTACATACAGCATATGTTTGTGTATGTATGTACGTGTGTGTATGCTTTTTTGAAAACGGGCTTTATGTCGTTTTATGACGCAGTAATAATTAGGAGATAAAGTTCCCGTTTGTGTTATTAAAAAAAAAGGGTTAATGATATATCTTTCAGTTGTGTGCATAAAGCGCAAAAAATAATGCGATTTCAGTTTTCTAATGTGCCTCACATAGTCTCAAAACCTGTCAGTCCATTACTTCATCTCTGATCATGTGAATGGAGTTATTGTTGATGGATCTGGCCGAAAGATTTCACTGACCTGTCAAAGGAAGTTTCGCTCTGATGACGAAATTGTGTCGTTAGAATGTTAATGAAGATAACTTTGATCCCGTTGCATTCCTGTCCGTGTTTGATCTTTGGATTCATGTTACATTTTGCATTGCAATTATTATAGTCATATTTATGGATATGATAACATTATGCATTACAGTTATTGTAATATGTATAGAATAACATTATGCATTAGCCTACAGTTATTGTAACATGTATATGATAATATTATATATCACATTATTTGAGCCATATAGCTGAACAAAAACATTATTCATCACAGATAGCATCTCATTATGCATCAGGCCTACACTTATTTTGGTCAAATAGATTCATGTGACAACATTATGCATGACTTACTTATTATCATTCTGGCCTTGAAGATTCGTGTGATAGAGGCTTCATCAGGTATATCTGCCCCTGGATTCTAAGGTATGTGATATTTAAGTAAATTATTTCATGTTCAGAAAGCGAAATAACTACTGTAGAGTGAAAAGTACATTTTCTTACAGGGTTGTTACTGTATTCCCAAGCAGTGATTCACCCAATGAAAATTTCATTAGATAATGGAAATAATAATGGAGACTTTGATCTTGAGATGAGGATAACAATGTAATTAGTTTCATTCAGTAATATTCGTATGGTATGTTAAAATCCAATTTTTGGAGAGAGAGAGAGAGAGAGAGAGAGAGAGAGAGAGAGAGAGAGAGAGAGAGAGAGAGAGGAGAGAGAGAGAGAGAGAGAGAGAGAGAGAAACATTAAAGACTTGTCATATCCTTAACTGTTACGTAATACATTCGAATTTTGGATTTTTATACCTGTCTGAAGGTAATGTTATTTATGAGTCAATATGAGTTATGTCAGCACAGAGAGTTTTTCCCTTGTGAACGGCTCTAGCGCCCTTATGATAATTTGTGGTTTTCTTTGGAGTCAAGACTCGAATGAAAATATTTTTCAAGGAACGAGTCTTGAGGTACATTCTCTCTCTCTCTCTCTCTCACTCTCTCTCTCTCCTCTCTCTCTCTCTCTCTCTCTCTCTCTCTCTCTCTCTCTCTCTCCTTAGCATATTCGTATCTAAATATTTTTTTTTACTGCGTATAAGTATACATTCCGGATAACAGCCTTTTTACTGAATAGTAAGTATGAAATTTGCCGTTATTAATCTAGTAATATTTTTTTTAATTTCCTTCCAATTATTCTGATATATTGTATGTAAAATAGTGTACATCAGAAATTATTTTATGTATGTAGTATACAGGATTCGTTAGCATTACAGTCATTATTTAATTATCCGGGATTTAATGGTGTTTTTAAAGAGTCAAATATGAATCTTTTTATCAGAGGAATGTAAAACGTACCTTAAATAGAACTGATATCAAACAGTATATATATATATATATATATATATATATATATATATATATATATATATATATATATATGTATGAATTATATTTCGAGTGATTTATTTTTGTGTGTAAATTCTTTCAGTGTTGTAATTTTTATAGAATATATTTATTTTTGTAAAGAGTGTATTATTTCAATCACCAGTGTTTATTTCAGTACTCACTCGTATCCCTGTTAAAGAATCAAAGTAAGAGGTTGTTCGAATACAGTAGTTCTTAATAATAATTACCCAGTGTTGTTTTAAGTGCACTTAGGAGACCTTTGGATATTCAGTGTTTTTATGTTTTGCTGTCTGGGAGTTATATAATCTTCTCAGAGTTCGGGTGTTACTTAAATAGAACAGATTAATGTAAAAACAAACAGGTGAGTTTAGAACTCGATAGGTTGTGTAGCTTGCCAGCAGCAATATATATAATATTATATTTTGGTTCCGAGCCTACGGGACCATAATGTATGTATATATATATATATATATATATATATATATATATATATATATATATATATATATATATATATTATATACATATATATGTAGATAGATAGATAGATAGATAGATAGATAGATACTTGTATAGGTAGCCCACATACAGCATATGTTTGTGTATGCATGTACGTCTGTGTATGATTTTTTGAAGACGGGGCTTTATGTCGTTTTAAAGACGCAGTAATAATTAGGAGATAAAGTTTACGTTTGTGTTATTACAAAAAAAAGGGTTAATGATATATCTTTCAGTTGTGCGCATAAAACGCAAAAAATAATGCGATTTCAGTTTTCTAATGTGCCTCACATAGCCTCAAAACCTGTCAGTCCATTACTTCATCTCTGATCATGTGAATGGAGTTATTGTTGATGTATCTGGCCGAAAGATTTCACTGACCTGTCAAAGGAAGTTTCGCTCTGATGACGAAATTGTGTCGTTAGAATGTTAATGAAGATAACTTTGATCCCGTTGCATTCCTGTCCGTGTTTGATCTTTGGATTCATGTTACATTTTGCATTTCAATTGTTCTAGTCATATTTATGCATATGATAACATTATGCATTACAGTTATTGTAATATGTATAGAAGGACATTATGCATTAGCCTACAGCTATTGTAACATGTATATGATAACATTATGTATCACATTATTTGAGTCATATAGCTGAACAAAAACATTATTCATCACAGATAGCATCTCATTATGCAACAGGCCTACAGTTATTTTGGTCAAATAGATGCATGTGACAACATTATGCATGACTTACTTATTATCATTCTGGCCTTGAAGATTCGTGTGATAGAGGCTTCATCAGGTATTATCTGCTCCTGGATTCTAAGGTATGTGATATTTAAGTAAATCATTTCATGTTGAGAAGCGAAATAACTTCTGTAGAGTGAAAAGTACATTTTCTTACAGGGTTGTTACTGTATTCCCAAGCAGTGATTCAGCCAATGAAAATTTCATTAGATAATGGAAATAATAATGGAGACTTTGATCTTGAGATGAGGATAACAATGTAATTATTTTCCTTCAGTAATTCGTATGGTATGTTAAAATCCAGAGAGAGAGAGAGAGAGAGAGAGAGAGAGAGAGAGAGAGAGAGACATGAAAGCCTTGTCATATCCTTTACTGTTACGTAATACATTCGAATTTTGGGATTTAAATACCTTTGATATACACTGTTTTGTTCTAATAACACGATTAACTTATCCTGTTGAAATTATTTTGAGTGGAGCTTTCCCTTGACTCGATAACTGATGGAAAGATTAAAAGTCTCCTGGGAGCATATTAGTAGGAATCGGCCGGATCAAAAGGTTGGCTTTAATCAGATATAGACAACTGGATTTAAATCTAAAGACACCAGTTTGAGAGAGAGAGAGAGGAGAGAGAGAGAGAGAGAGAGAGAGAGAGAGAGAGAGAGAGAGAGAGAGAGGGGTATAAGTTTTATATTTTATGTATGCAGTAGTTGAATATATATATAGTAAGATTTTCTGCTGCCTAAACCCAAGGAAAACATTGTTTTTATGACCAGGAGTAAATTAAAACAATTTGTCCAAAGGTAAAGCAAGGCTATCTCAAAAGTAGAATTTCCACCGGGGATAAGAAAACTGCCCTTTAAGTTGTTCGATATGATATTGCCCCTTTTGATATTTACTACCATAAAACATTTTCGGGAATTATTAAAAATCATATATAAAAGTATTTGTCAAATTTACTTATGCATTTGAAATAAAAAAGGATATCTCATACTACCATATTTATCTTATCTTAGGAGATAAGAGGGTTGGACGAGAATATATACTGTAGTGCTGGGCTCCACAAGGCGCTAGAAGAGTTGGAAGACCTAGGCTTATATGGCTGAGGACTATGAAGCGGGTAGTATAGGAGGTGATAAATGGAGAAGTATTGATTTGAAAGCTCAAGATTTAGACGACTGAGGAAATCTAACCGAGACCCTTTGTGTCGATAGGCTTAAGACGAGATGATGATGATGAGTGCTATAGTTAGGAAAATGTTAGTTTTAAGAATTTTTAATCATTGAAAGTAATGGGAGTATAGGTTTTATTTATTATTTTTATTCGGTTTCAATGGCCTTGTTAATAGTTGGAAGTTTTTTTTTTTTCTTTTTTTATTGAATTTTACTCCTCCGTAAACATCAGATATGTTGATAGCGATAACAGGCATATTAAAGGCATTGTTATTCTCTTTTCTATGAAAAGACACAATTCTTCTAGACTTGGGGTGCTATAGGCCTACCTGCCTTTCGGCTCTTTCATTAAATGTTAATAGTTACAGGTATAGTTGTGAGTCTTAATGCTTTGTAGAAGTTTAAATTAAAATATTGTAAAATCCGATTATTTTAGTTCTGATTGGGTAGAAAATAAAGCAAAGGAAGAAAGAAGATCGACTGGTGTCTTCGGTAGCTTGTCGTATGCTGAAATAGATTGACCTTAGGTAAGAAGTTTGAACGAACCATTGCTCTAGGTCAATTTAGGTAAATAATTTTACGGCAAGTTTTAGGTTTCGATATTTCCACAAAATTAGTTAGAAGCTTGACAAATAAATTTTTGTCAAAGTAAAACCTATAATTTTGTCTCTTTCTTTGCATTACTTGAGGTCACATATCCATTTTGTAATTTGTATTGACGTATTTCTAACTTATTTTTAAATTTATCTCGAAGTCTTGATGGAACAACATTTCAATTAGTCTTAAAAATCAATCCATCATGCTTCTCTCGTTAAGAGGGAAGAATAGACTTTTCAAAATGTTATTGGAATGTCAGTCGTGGACTTGCTATTCCAGAATTAACAGTCAAATGCTTATTGTTGCCTTTGCTCAAATATTTATAGATTGTTCTGCCTTACTTACTGAAGGTAACTTTTAGATTGTTCTACCTAACTTACAGTAGGTAACTTTTATAATAGCACACAAAAAAAGATATATTAGAGGTGATTATTCATTTACGGCCATTTTCCTTTGTTTGTTTTTTCCCACCATTCCCAACCGAGCAGGGGTCAGTTTACATTTCAAAATCATTAATAAGTAACCTAATTGACAGGAACTTCGTCGACTTTCCTTGCGGTTATAGCTATAACTGTAAAAGAAATAAGGACATTTTCCACTCAAAAGGTTTACAATAGCATGGCAAATCTAAGACACATCCCAGGTTAACATCAACCTGATCAAACTCCTCACAAGGTCAAAAAAGTCATTAAGCCTCTTAGAGGTCAAAAGTTTTGGAGGAGTTTATGGTCGTCTTGGGACTGGAACCGTGGGAGGAGCGTCGCCCGAGGAACCGACGGCATCCTTTGATAGTTAACCTGTATGGAATCCCGAGTTCGGGTGATCCTACTGATACAGAAAGTATAGGAATAACAAGCTCCTTTTGAAACTGGGAAATTGTAGTAATTTAGATTGAAAGTCGTCTGTAGGTAGTTAAAAGAATGTATATTTGCTTCAGCAAAGAAACCTTTGGTGGACATATAAAATACGGGTCTCTTGTTCTCGTATTGAGGAAATGTGTAATTATTCAAGGCGTCTTGATTTATGTAAATTAGTTTTCGATAAATATTTTTTTTATTAATATGTTATTCATATTTCATTTTATTCTTTTGTAAACAAGAATTGATATAGTCTCTCTCTTGAATGTATATATATCCTAGATTTTTACAATCCAATTATTGGGAATTTTATGTAATTAATTTATATTGTTATGTAACAGAATAACCATTTTATAATGGAATAAAGGTTTTTGACTTTGACTTTGACTCTCTCTCTCTCTCTCTCTCTCTCTCTCTCTCTCTCTCTCTCTCTCCTCTCTCTCTCTCTCTCTCTCTCTCTCTCTCTCTCTCTGAAATTATTCCAAGAACAAGATCTCATAATTTTTCTCAGCAATGTTCCAATAAACTGCAAAATTGAGGGTGAAAAATTAATTCCTATTGAAAGAAAACAAAATGCCTCCAAATATGCAAGATACTGTAATTTCCAATA
Organism: Palaemon carinicauda; assembly: GCF_036898095.1. Taxonomy (NCBI): domain Eukaryota; kingdom Metazoa; phylum Arthropoda; class Malacostraca; order Decapoda; family Palaemonidae; genus Palaemon; species Palaemon carinicauda. Next base: position 88,509,951 of record NC_090745.1, read on the forward strand.
CACTTTTCGTTAAATAATTTTAGTAACATTATCCTGACTATATCTTGGAGCATTATAAATTTGAATAAGCCAGTCTCATTTGAGGATCATAGTTAGTTTGTCAATGAATAGTGGAAAGTCAACCCCGTAGACTTAATCAATCTCATCTCTCTCTCTCTCTCTCTCTCTCTCTCTCTCTCTCTCTCTCTCTCTCTCTCTCTCTCTCTCTCATGTTATATCTGATCATCTAAAACATTCTACCGTACGAATGATTTATTAGAGGAATGTTACGTTATCAATTGTGTTTTCAGACAAACACACACAAATAGGTTTTTTTCTTGTACACTCATTAAAGCACGCTTTTTATTTCTACATGGTCATAAAGCCACGCTTTCTCTTGTTACTCACACTTACAAACACCTTTTCTAGTTCTTTGGTTGGTTTCAAATACACCTGACCTAATGCAAGGCAAGGGCTCTTCTTTTCGTCCATGTTTCATTTTATCATTAATTTTGTTTCATAAATTAAAAGGAATAATATTGAAAATTAATTTAGATCATTTGTGTTTGTTAATTGGTCCACTATTATTTTTGGAATGGCTTAATGACTGGAAGGTATTAATTTAAAACATGTTGAGTCTTATTTGATTATCTACTCTCTCTCTCTCTCTCTCTCTCTCTCTCTCTCTCTCTCTCTCTCTCTCTCTCTCTCTCTCTCTCTCTCTCTCTCTCTCTCTCTCTCTCTCTCCAAGAATTATGAAATATAATGTTATATCATTTTTTTTTCAACAAATTGTCATAGCACTATCAAACCCAAAGTTGTTTAAGATAACAAACTAAGTTAATTTTAGAGACAGTGCCAGTTATTTAGCTTTTGTTAAATATTCCTTATTAGAATAGATAATTTCATCAACATGCATCTCACTTTTCTTTTTTGCTGTTAATAGATTAATAATCCCGCTATCAGTCATTTAGAAAATTGTCAATAGGTGTCTGTGAAGTATTTTAGTCTTTTATTGGAGGTTTTAATTATTGAGATAAGATTGTGAAATATGTATTTTGCGAGAATATCATAGGTCAGTTAAGAAATTTGGTTATATGGCAGCACCAGATAAATACTGTTCTCACCCATCCATCAATAGAGTTATTGTTTCCGTACATGCAGAGGCTTTCTGCAAATCAATCTTACTGATAGATTTTATTTCTAAAGAGGTATCCATTTAATAAATTAAATAGGATCCACTTCCAGCGCGGATTCCTGGTTCTGTGAATGTTAATGCAATTGTGTCCCTAAGATTTTTTTTTTGTACTGTGCCTCATTGTAGGCTACGAGTACTACTCGATCTCCGTAATCCCACAGTTATTTTGTGGACATCATGAACTCCAGAATCGACCAGTTTAATCTTCTTTCCCACCGTTATCTCCATATTAAGGGGTCGGTTACCTGATGCACCCTCTTGATAGAATTAGGCATGATTTATCATTTATCAGAGAGTTTTTACAATCGCATGTAATCGACTAAACAGTACAACTGCAATGCAGCAGTTTCCTCAGTTATTGGCAAACAAGATCACAAGGCAGCAGCTGACCTTTTAGTTGCTTTCTACGATACACAGGGCATACGGTGGTAGTATTCATACATCCCTACCACAGGGTAATCAGTTTAATTATATTACTTCAAACCATTCATTCCAAGACTGAAATTCTCACCCTGTTTTTTTTTTTTTCTCCAAGTCAAGTCTCTTCACCAAAACGTATGGGTAAAGGGAAGTATTACAAACTAAATTCAGTTACCCTTGCCATAACAAAGGAAATTTAACTTTTTTAGAGTGGCCCTAATCCCGCGATGGAATGTTGCCTACTCAATTATCAGGTTTAGTATTTACTATTTTTTTATTTTTTTTAAATCATTGTGTTGTTCATGATTGTGATTAGTTATAAAATCAGCAAAATAACTATAACTATATCTCTAGTTTTCATTTTATGTTCTTACATATGTTTTCTAATTTACAGCTTTGGAGTGAATCCATGTTTCTGCTCTTTCTGAATACCTATTTCATACTTTACCAGATAGTCTCCAAATACTGCCCTTTATTTTCTTGATTTTTTAGTTAGACACTCTTGTGATCTTATCTTGAAAACCAGTTATTTTGATTGAACTCGTCTTTTATATTGTAACGAAGAATCGGTTTATGTTTTACGATATTTTAGAATATGAAAGGCATGACCTTACCCACAGGTATAGTATTTCTGAGTTATATTGTGTATAGTGATGATTATTATTTAATTCCTTTATTTCAAGAACTGTTTATACATGCTTAAATAATTCCGAATGTTTTCACCTGTGATTTGCCATTCTGAATAATCCTTCTCAATTGAGTGTTAGCTCTTCATCATGAAGATTTAAAAGGTGACTTAACACCTTTGTACATCAATCTCCCTATTGGAGTGTCTGACACCCAAGGGAGGGCAGCGGCGCCTTTTGGTTAGTCGGACGATCACAAGAAATGGGCGGCGTGCGCCCAATTTAGAGAAGGAGACGATCATCAGCTTAGTCCTTACTCACTTCCTTAATATCTTTGAGCCCTCCCACTTACCCTATCCGAGAGCCCACTGGTTTTAAACCCTTTTAATTCGAGAGAAACCTTTACTCCTCCTCCTCCACCTCCTCTCCCCTCTTTCGTTTTCTCTTTTCCTTCTCTTCGTACGTTTAACCAGGAAGACGAAAACACAAGAACGAAAGAGGGGAAGCGGAGGCCAGAGGTGAGGAAGAAAGAATGGTAATCCACCACCTTGCTTTTTTTTTTTATCTTATTTGGTTTTCTTTTTAGTCTAAGTTTTTCTTTTGTTTTTCTTTCTCGTCTTCACATTTTTTCTTTGTCTATTTTACTTCCCCCTTTTTCCCATTTCTTTTGCTTCGCCATTTTAGGGATTGCTCTCTCTCTCTCTCTCTCTCTCTCTCTCTCTCTCTCTCTCTCTCTCTCTCTCTCTCTCTCTCTCTCTCTCTCTCTCTCTGTATAGAAGTGGACCGGAGAGGGCTATAAAAAGCCACCTCTTGAGAACAAGTATGAATAACTACCGCCAAGATCCTTTTCTTTTGATCGGAGGATCGGCTGCTAATGGTGACTAAGGGTCGGCTCAGCAGAGGCTCTTGAATAAAGCGATTAAACCTCATGCCCCTGGCGGTTCCTCTATGCAGTTTTTGAAGGTTCTAGGGAGATCGAAGGGCGTGCGCCCCTCACAAAGTCACCTATGCCGTTCTTCCCCCTGTGAAATATCCCGATTTGAGATTTTGGGTGTAAATAGGAGGAAGATCCTTGCCCTTTCATGTTGGACTATAGACGTTGGATGATTGAAGATATTGCAAAGGTACACTACAAATTGGAAGCTGGGGGACGACTATGCTTCGAGGGGTTTGTCTTGGGCTTGAAAAATATACTTACGATGCAAGGTAGCTCAAAATCGACTTAACGTTTACTGGTATTCAAATAGGGACGTTCTTTCTTCTATGTATAGGTTCTAAGAGAGAGAGAGAGAGAGAGAGAGAGAGAGAGAGAGAGAGAGAGAGAGAGAGAGAGAGAGAGAGAGAGAGAGAGAGAGAGAGTTTTAGCATTTAAGGGAAGTCAAAGAATAGGAGAAAACTTATACCATCCTAATGCAAACACAAAAAAAGACAAGTGCACAATTACAACTGAAATACGCCAGGCTTTAAA
>NC_090745.1:88528641-88537482 GCF_036898095.1 Palaemon carinicauda
TGAAGTAATTTCAGCTATCTTCAGAACTAAATTGGACGTAAACCATTTTAAGATTGTGTATTGCGACTTGTCAGAAAGTACTATCTAAGAATTAGTATTTTTAGATAAAGTATTCCTGAAATTATTAGGTGTTGTCGTGTTTAGATAAGAGGTGAATAACGCTAACAGGTCCCCAATAATAAGTAGATATAAGACATTTATACATTGTATAGTTGAGTAATAATGTTTTTAAAAAATATAGCTATCAAAGACTTCATTCCTCATACATAACAAGCTAGAATAAAGACTAATATAAAGATTGGCAAATAGCTATTTGGCACGCACAGATATGATACACACACACACACCCATATATACAGCATCTATCTATCTATCTATCTATCTATATATATGTATATATATATATATATATATATATATATATATATATATATATATATATATGTGTGTGTGTGTGTGTGTGTGTGTGTATGAGAGAGAGAGTGTGTTTGTGTGTGTATGTGTGTGACCCCTTCCATGCCATCTTTCTAGCCTTATCTAGGTTCTCTTCTGCAATATATACTTCTCTTCCACTTATTATTCTTCATCCTCATCATGTGACAGAACCACATGACAGATGATACTGAACTTTTCACCAATTTTTCGCGACATCAATAAATAGTAATCTCCATAGCTTCTTTTGTGTTCGTATAATTTCTGTACTTCACTTGGGTTAAGGGGAGTGAGCAGAACATCAGATCTGTGCATGGATTCCATAGGCACTTATCTTTATTTATACATTGCATTCTGCTCCCTTCCCTACATCGTCTTATTTGCAGATCACCTCATTTCTGATCCTGCTGCCATTGTTACATTTGATCCCAAATACCTGAAGGGATCTGTCACTGCCATCCTTTCTGCGATTTATATTTCTGTTCATTACGTCTTATTAAGGGTTTGAGTTTACCAGCATAACCCCTATCATACTCACGTTCATTTTCAACTTTTTTACATCCCAAACAGATCTGTCTGTTCTCGTCAGTTTTACATTACAGTCTTCAATCTTCTCCAAACATTAACAATTTCATACTACATTCACTAAACATGTTTTTAATCTAAAACTTTGTTTCTATATTTGTTATCCTTCCTCTGAATTAATTCACCATTACTTTCAAAAAGATATTGAACAAACTTGGATCTGTAACAGAGTCTTATCCCAGGATTACTTTTACATCAAACCAGAATCTTATGCATATATATATATATATATATATATATATATATATATATATATATATATATATATATATATATATATATATATATAGTACATAATAAAATTTTTGTTGGCTATCAAAAACTTCTCTGCAGTATAAATAAATTCTCAATGCTCTGTACATCTCTTTTCTATGGATTGGATCATCCATTTGTTCAAAGTTCAAATGGGCTCTGTGCTGTTTTTTTCCTTTTCTTTCAAACTCTTCATACACTTTATTAAAAATAACTTGATCCATGCGCCTCTCCTTATGAAACCTCGCATTGCTCTCCCCCTATCTCGGATTTTGGCACTGTACCTTATAAATATCACTATCAGCTCTATCAAGTTTACCTTTGCTCTAACTCATTCCTTTAGAACCTTTTCCTTTATTAGACATATCTTACAAATCCTGGTCAGTCACTGAGTCGCAATAATGACTTTTTATATGTAATCTATATGAATTTGTATAATTTTTATGACTTCATATTGTACCTCATATGTCTTCAATACCCAATCTTACAAAAATCCTGAAACAGAAACGCACCCTTTCTACTCATGTGTCATTCAGTTCTGTTTACCTTATATCATTCATATTCAATTAATTCTCAAAATACTTACTTCGACGCCCTAGTCAGTATGTCTTCATTTGCACCACCTCTTGTGTTTACTTCTTTATCGAACAGTTTATTTTTCTTCAAGTTATTACTCACCCCCACCTATCTATTTCTATTTATCCTGTTTATTCTTTTATGCAACAGCTGCACATAAAGTCTCTTGATTACTTTTTTAAACCTTCCACATACTCATTGATTCACTAATATCTAATATATTCCACTGACCCTACCTATCCTGTCATAGTCACAGTTTCCACTGTCGTTATGATCCTATTATGGAATTTAAAAACCTCCTCATCTACTCCTTAAACCTCATGTTCTTAACCTTAATATATAATCTACTTATTTTCTCTTTATAACTTTTTTTTTTTTTTTTTTTTTTTTTTTTTTTTTTTTTTTTTTTTTTTTTTTTTTTTTTTTAAGCTTGCCTGTATTATGTCTAGAGACCCATAATCACTATTTCCTCTTCAGTTCAAGTTTTTGTTGTACTTGAATTTAACGTCAATTAGCTAGTAATTGAATTTACCTGTATTCATTATCTTTCCTCTTCATCACGTCCATCAGCTAGCTTTTACATCTAATCTATGTCGACGTAAGATCTAGCCATCTATTTTGCTTATTTTCTTTTTCCAAAGCACATTTCAAAGACATTGATTATTACTGTTGTTATTAATATTGCAAGCAAAGGTTCAACCTACTTAGAAAGGCAAAATGTTGCAAGTCCAAGAGCTCCAATAGGAAAATAAGCCTAGGATTGATAGGAAACGAGGAAGTAAAGAAAAGACTAGGAAAAAGGAATAAACAAGGAAATACAAATTAAGATAAACATCAACATTAAAAGTATGTTTAATAAGCAACAGATAAATTAGGAAAGGAGAGTTTTGAAGTCCCGTGATTCAACTGTTTAATTTGGAAGACCATTTCTCAATTTGATAATTGCGGGAATAAAAGTTTTTGAATGTTGTGCACTATTGATTAGACTACTAGAATTAACTGCGCATCTATTACAATGTGGTGGATGGTATATTATGAGAAGATCTAAATAGAAAAGAATGGTCATTATTATGACAAATCTTATTCAGCACATGTACACATATGTGTGTGTCTCCTGAGTGTGTGTGTGTGTTTATGTTAAAGGGTCATTCAAAAATGGCAACGGTTATCTTATATTTTGATTGTTAAGTTCAATTTATAACCCATTTGGAAGTGTACTTATTAAATTATACGGGATTAAATCGATATATATATATATATATATATATATATCATCATAATCATCATCATCATCATCATCATCCTACGCCTATTGAGGCAAAGGGCCTCAGTTAGATTTCACCAGTTGTGTTACATATATATATATATATATATATATGTATACATATATATATACATATATATATATATATATATGTGTGTGTGTGTGTGTGTGTGTGTGTGTATTAATCTGTTAACAGTTCATGTCATTGAAAGAAGGCTTCTCCTGAGACTTGCGTGTGGAAGTTTTAAGTCTTTTGTTTTGTAATTCATCAAACGAAGAGTATTGAATGAAATATTCTGATCCAAAGAGGTTTGAGGATGTGGGATTCCCGGTTTCTCATCGTAATTGGAAAGTTCTCTTCAATTAGGAGTCATTAGTTTCAGCATTTTCGTGGAGTCTGTTTTTTTTTTTCTTTTTTATTTCATTCACAACAGTTCTCTCATTATATAATTCATTATTTTTGCCTTTACAAGTCGGGTCTGTTTGTTTATTTTCCGGAAGCTCTTTATATCATTACATGTTTACTATTTTTATTTTTTATTTTTGTTTCAAAACTGGGATAGTATACAGTAGGTATTCCAATTTTGCTTAATTTTATCTTTTGTTTATTTTGCTAGAGTTAAAAGCCTATATACATATGCGTATGTCAATTCTTTATTACAACATACTCTTTAATTTGTGTATATATATATATATATATATATGTATATATATATATATACATATATATGTATATATATGTATATATGTATGTATGTATGTATATATATATATATATATGTGTGTGTGTGTGTGTGTGTGTGCGTGTGCATGCTATTAATATATTCCGTAACGACCTTCATTGTTGCCTTTATGTATACTTATTACGTTCTATTCACTTGCTTGTTCAGGTTGTATATTACTTCTGCTACTGCTACTTTTACAAGTGTCGTACTCAACATCACAAATGCTGAAATGAGTGACAGTATATTATACCGTAGAAATTGTATTATTGTTTCTTAGTTATATTTTGGCGAGAATATTTATGATAAAAAGTACCGATTTTTTAAGACTAATCTTAAGTCGTTTGTTTGAACTTTGAATTTTTTTGTTTTGAATTTTCAATTATTTTGCGATAGATTAATAAAGCCTAACATTACATGAATCAATCGGAGGGAAATATCACTTAGAGAATTCTCAGCAGAGGTTAATTACATTTTTATCTTTGCCTTTTATTGGATTAATTACATTTTTATATTTACCTTTTATTGGATTAATTACAATTATCTTTGCCCTTTATTTAATTAGTTACATTTTATCTTTACCTTTTATTGAATTAATTATATAATTATCTTTATCTTTTATTGGATTAATTACAGTTATCTTTGCCTTTTATTTAATTAATTACATGTTTATCTTTACCTTTTATTGAATCAATTATATTATCATCCTTACTTTTTATTGGATTAATTACAGTTATCTTTGCCTTTGATGGATTAATTATAATTTTATGTTTGCTCTCTCTCTCTCTCTCTCTCTCTCTCTCTCTCTCTCTCTCTCTCTCTTTTTTTTTTTTTTTTTTTTTGCACAGAGCAAAATAATTTCATACAGAACTCAAATCATTAATTTGGTGAATATTCCTATTCAGGAAAGTACATGAGCTTTCTTTATTACACTAATTCATCTCTTCCTATAGATTTTTAATATTTGCTGTATTGCTTTTGTGATCACAAGACGGCAAAGTACAACAATTCTTTAGAATTAAACAACCAAAAAGTAAGTTAGTTTAAAAACTAACTTTACCTAAAATCGTGGAAAAAAAATTGTTGAACTCAAAACAATTAAGACGAGTTTGTGTAGTTATACACAAAAATACCTAAATTGGATTTCATTAAATAGATTATTATTATTATTATTATTATTATTATTATTATTATTATTATTATTATTATTATTATTATTATAAGTTGTAGTACTAGTAGTAATATTACTAGAACTCCAATTGCTATGTTTTACTCCTGTTTGTCGACTTAAATATGAATTCGAAGTGAACATAGCCATGAAATAAAGATTTACCCTCATAGGAGCTTTTTAAGTTTCTATATAGAGGTATGTACACATATGTACCTCAGTTCCCCCAGCATGTACCTTCATGTGCACACGCTCACACACATTCGACAAAGCGACTTATAAGATGGACATTATTTGCCTGAATGAGTCAGCTGTGTGCTTGCCACCTCCGCTAGTGTTTCTTTTTCGTCTCCTGTAAGCAAATACCGCAGGTGTATCATCATGGCTTCGGGTGCCAACAACTTCCAAAGCATTCTTTTACTCTCTTACATGAGAGAGAGAGAGAGAGAGAGAGAGAGAGAGAGAGAGAGAGAGAGAGAGAATTAAAGGTGTTATTTCGTAAAGAGGCAAAGCGATGCAACACTGGTTTGTAGACGCCACTTAAAATAATGAAGGAATGCCATGTTGCATTATCATAATTTTTTTTCTTTATAAAATTTCGCAATCAAAATAGCCTCCAAACAAGTGCAGCCTCCTGCCTCAGATGGATGTGTGGGTGATTCAGGATGACCATTTATTGACCAATTACATTTTATTGGAGGGTACCCTCAGCGACTTGGATTGAGCGCTAATTGATGGACTGTTGGCTCTTTGATTAATAGCATATCTCGGCCGTAAGAAGTTGAAAGGCCCTGGGAAGGGAATTGAGAGAGAGAGAGAGAGAGAGAGAGAGAGAGAGAGAGAGAGAGAGAGAGAGTATCACCTTTAATGGAGACGTTCGTTCAAGTGATTCCGATTCCCTTTCGAGCCAAAATGTAAGTTGAAGTATTTAGAACGGTTTTTTTATAGCTTTTATGAACTCAGGAGTGTATACTTTTCCCTCTTTTCTGTTCCGTGTTGCAATTTCTGTATACACACACAACAACACATACACACTTTGGTGTGGGATTTGCGTTTGCCGAGACTCATTACATCTAATATGGATGATTATTTGTTAGAATTTTCACTTTCAACTTCTTCAGTGTTATCAAATTGGCATTTAGCAGGACGCTTTCCTCATTTACAAAGTTTCTATCTCCCTCAACACTTACGTTTACTTCATTCTTATTCCTAAATCTCGCTGTAACCTGTTATCTAGTTCCTCCATCCCCATCCAAATCTATCTAAAACCATCCCAAGATTTTTTTGAACCGTCAAATATCCATATTAACTCCTAAGTCGGCCATCTTTACGCCTTCATCTCTGCCCATTTTTTTTTATCACATTCTCTCCATCTCCTTTAGACTCTTAACAAGAACTAGACAAGGATCAGTGGCTGTCGAGGGAGGTCGTGGCAGGCCAAAGGGGGTCCAGGGGCTCGCAACAGCAGGGTTTCCCTGTCTGCTGTCATGCAGATGTCATGCAGGCTGTCATGGAGACTGTCAGGCAGGGAATGACACGCTCACACCAACCCATGTTGCCTGCCCCAGCCATCATGCCAACACCGTCGATGCCAGACATCATTATTGATTGGTTGCAGACACAGCAGCAGCAGCAGCAGGTGGAAACCACCGTTCACTGCTCCTCTAAAAGTCTCACTATCATCATTATTAATGACGACAAACAGAATAACATAAATGTCGTCATCGTTATTGGTTGCAAGTTGCAACATCGGTGGCTATGATTGAGAAAAGATTTTCATGGAATTACCGACAAGGTGAAGGTTATCTGTTTAATCATAAAGGTTGATGATCTTGCTGGAGGAATACGCTAAGGATAGAATTAAGATCTTGGTAAACTAAGTCTGACTTTAAATATGGATGACATGATTGACAGCTAGCCCATACACAATGAAATTGGCAACTTATCGATACACACACACTCAAACACACACGCGAGGTGAAAGGGTATGCGTATTTCCATGATCAGCAGAGGTGTATTAATCAGGGCCACCCATACTAGGCTGGTTTGCTGTAAGTGATCAGACTAAGGCCTCCCACCATCACCTGTCCGCAATGGCAAGCGTGGTGATGAAATGGACGAACCTCAGACGTGAAGAAGGACATGTGTGAGGCCTTTGTCCTGCAGTGGACTAGAAACGGCTGCAATTGTTGTTATAATATATATATATATATAGTTGTTAAACGTAAACTTGCTTGCCTATTGAAAGATCCCATCACCTCAAATATAAATTGAAGCTTTCAGTTTAAAGATAAGAAAATTTATACAAACTCCTCTCTCTCTCTCTCTCTCTCTCTCTCTCTCTCTCTCTCTCTCTCTCAGAATGTTTAGTTGATGTGTCAAAGAATGATCTGGACTAGTTCTGGTCTGTACTTCAGAAGGGGATTACTTTGAAGCCGTTCGGTGATGGATTGATGACTGATGAAGCATCTCGTTGTGCGTTGATGGGCCGCCGCCTCTCCACTGTTTGGCTTTCGATGGGTACTTCTTGTAGGCACTCATATCAACCCCTCCAACCCCCCCCCCCCCTAGACCCTATCTTATCTTTCAGATTCATATTTGTATATATAGTTTCATTTGCAGTTATTATATATATATATATATATATATATACAATATATATATATGTATGTATATATATATGTATATATATATATATATATATATATATATACTGTATATATATAATGTGTTAGAGAAAGAAAAAAATCTTAAAACATAAATTTAGTTGCAAACAATCAATTAAATACCATACATAAATAAGAATTTAAGAGAAATTGTTTTTTTGTAACACTTTTTTCATATATCTCTTTCTGGGATCTTTCTGAACAATTTTTCCTGCTTTTATTTCCTTCTTGGGTAGTATTTGGGGTTAAATATTTGAATAAATTACTGCACTTCCTCTGTTTTCTATATTTAACATTTCTTGTGAACATTCTGTCCTAAAGTTCCTCATGTCGTGTGTGTGTGTGTATGTGTGTGTGTGTGTATGTGTGTGTGTGTGTGTGTGTAGATTGCCTTGCCTTATGCATGACACGGGATCTTAAGTTGGCAACCCGTAAAAGAATGTAAATATATTGTGTTTCAATTTCACTTTGAAAGAGGGAATGTCTCATGTCTGCGTAATCTTTTCAATTTTATATTTATGGTAGATTATATTCGTGTAATCATTTGATTGTACCATTTTCTCTCTCTGTTCGTATGATTTTACTTTTATAGTTGAGTTAGTCGTGTATTAAACAAGAAGCTTTTAATCTACACATATGGTATAACTTATCACTTGATGTTATGAGATATTTCGACTAAAAAAAGGAAATCGAAGATATAATATACTCGAGTCTTAAACGTTTGAAGATTTAGCAAAGAGATCCTTAATGACACAGGCATTGCATTAAGGTATTTCACGGGGCATTTCTGCCTCTTTACGCAGTATGCAACTTTTATCCTGTGACTCAAAGTACTAGTGCATTTATGATAGAAATTGAATAAAAATTATATAAAACTAAACAACTGCTTTCAAATATAACTAAGTTTCTTCTCTCTCTCTCTCTCTCTCTCTCTCTCTCTCTCTCTCTCTCTCCTATTCCCACAATACAAGGAGGAGGAAAGAATCGCGCGAGCATAAGTCTCCCATGAAAGGCTATAATCCTTACAAAACACAGAAAAGGTAAAACTCAGCAGGATGCTCATTGTGCCACGGAGATTTAAGATCTATTTCGGGGATTTTATGCTCCTTAAAGTGGGTCTACTATTTCCACCATTTAAAAGGAGGCGAGCCATGTTTGCATTCAGCAGAAAAAAGG
>NC_090745.1:88537982-88555482 GCF_036898095.1 Palaemon carinicauda
ATGAAGGAATAACTAAATATTCTGTGACAGAGCAAATGGACGAATGAAGAGGGAATGATAGTAAGAGAGAGAGAGAGAGAGAGAGAGAGAGAGAGAGAGAGAGAGAGAGAGAGAGAGAGAGAGAGAGAGAAGGGCTACATGCACCGAGGGGAGAGGAGGAGGAGGAGGAGGAGGAGGAGGAGGGGGAGGGGAGAGACAGACAGAGAGAGGGTTCGTCACAACAGGGGAGCGCATTCCCCTTCACACACAACACGGTATTCGATGATGCCAGAATCTGCGGATTATCTTCACGCCATTAAAGGCTATTTTCCCTATAGCATTCATCTCCATTACCTTTGATCTTATCCAAAACAGTAATAATCAGACCTCCCATTTCGAATCAAAATTTTCCATTACATTTTATATTAAAGACTGGAAGCTCTCCGAGCCATTTTTCATATAAAAGGAAAAGAGAATCCTCGACAGATTGACAACATGTCCCTCATCTACAAGTCAATTACTGTATATTCCGTTTGTGGGGATGCACCGCTCAGAGCGGCGTCTCTCCTCCGGGCGACCACCTCGCTGTAACGGACAGTAGATGGATGATGGTAGTTTGCTGACGTTGTTTTGACGTTCATTTGTACATTATGTGGTATACATGTTTGAAATGATGTAGTATGTGTTGAATTATATGTTAAACGGATGTGTTAAGAAAAGTTAATTAATACATACTGTATCTCTCTCTCTCTCTATCATCTCTCTCTCTCTCTCTCTCTCTCTCTCTCTCTCTCTCTCTCTCTCTCTCTCACACACACACACACACATATATATATATTATAATATATATATATATATATATATATATATATTAATATATATATATATATATATATAAAATCTGTTGAGATATGGATTAATTAACGTTTTTCAACTCATTTATTTGTTAATTTACTTGAATAATTTTATCCATAATTGTTTACTATGTGGTTGTTTTCATTTTTATCTTGCCATCAAGATTTCCTATACTTAGTTACTACGGCAAATATATTATAGTTTTGCTCATTGTCATTAGTCATGTCGTTTAAGGGACTTTTTGCAGTAGTTATTATACGGGTTTTAAGAATTCTTGTTTCCCTGTAGCCATTAACAATAGCTAAGAATCCCATTTCAAGGTGGATGTGATGTCCCCGACAGTTTAATATTGTCCAAAGTGTTATCGATAAGAATCACTTCATTTCACAAAATTTCCCATTTTCTGCGGTACTTGAGTTTGGTAAAGAAAATGGTGGTTTGTCAGCTGTTGTAGCTATTGGGGGAGTCCTTCGGTGGGTGAGGGGGTGGGGGGGGGGGGGTTTCTGTTGGGGGGGGGGGGAGGAGGCAGTGTTATATGGAGTAGTGGGAAAGCAGGAAGGAGGAGGCGGTGAGGAGACGGTGTGGACGAAGGAGGAGGAATGATTTTGAAGATAAACAGGTATTTAACGAAGGATTGAAAATTTTACTCTGGAAAAAAAAAGAAAAACCTCGAGAATGAAGGAACACAGTGGGTAGAATACGGGAAAACGTCAAAGACACGGAAAGGATTTTGCTTTGTATAGGAATTCGTTCTTCAGCGTCTTAGATATAAATGATTTTCGTCGGAGGGAGACGATTAATTTCGTCTGTCACTCCGCTGGTCTTCACAGACAACCACACTGACACGCACAAAATAATACTTTCTTATTTATTTTCGTTTGCTGTTGTTGTTTCTAGTCTCTGCTGTCACGTTGTCAGTCGGCGATGGTTAACCTGAGTGTTTATCACAACCACCGAAGTTTGTCAGTTCGCTCGAACTTGTCATATGATAATTAATTAAAGCCGGGAAATTTCCGCATAATATTTCTTTGTTATTTTAAGCTGGTGTTTGCGACCCGCCATAAATTAGGGCTAAATGTTTAGACAGAAATGCACAAACACGCACCCGTACTCCTTCTCACCACGGTATGACTACTCCCTCATCCCACTTCCCGAGGGAAGGGGAGAGAACGAAGTTATATGTCGGGCAATGCTGCTGGGCGTGACCGGATATATATATATATATATATATATATATATATATATATATATATATATATATATATATATATATATATATATATATACATATATATATTTATATATATGTATATATATATACATATATATATATTTATATATATGTATATATATACATATATATGTATATATATATTATATATATATATATATATATATATATATATATATATATATATGTGTGTGTGTGTGTGTGGAGAGAGAGAGAGAGAGAGAGAGAGAGAGAGAGAGAGAGAGAGAGAGAGGAGAGAGAGAGAGAGAGAGAGAGTATTGCTCTTTATTATGTAGGGGAGATGTGCTGAATAGGAAGGTTTATGCATAGAAAAAGAATTAAGATTTTCCTACATTTTCCCTTTTCAAAAGTTAGAGTAACATCTATAACACTGTTCTTTGAGGATCTCAGGATTCTCTGAATTATATTTTTCACCGGAAACTTCATTTAATTAGACTACTTTTGATGCCCAGGATGGGCACCGACCAACTAGGGTTGTAGCTTAGCAAGTAATAATAATAATAATAATAATAATAATAATAATAATAATAATAATAATAATAATAATGATAATGATAATAATAATAATAATAATAATAATAATAATAATAAGCGGTCTCTTATATAAGGTAATATTGAACATTTTGAAATAAGACTTTATTTATTTTCCTGAAATTTATTATTATTTACAGACGCTCTCTCTCTCTCTCTCTCTCTCTCTCTCTCTCTCTCTCTCTCTCTCTCTCTCTGTCGTAGCGTTGTCGATAACGCTCTCAGCTGTCAAGCAGAAGATCCGCGTTCGAAACTCCTACCGCACTAGGGGGTATAGATGGGCGATTTCCTAAAAATTGAGTATGCTTCTGTTCACCAAGGGACCAGGGAGAGAGAGAGAGAGAGAGAGAGAGAGAGAGAGGAGAGAGAGAGAGAGAGAGAGAGAGAGAGAGAGAGGTGTGAAAAGAGAACAAAACAGAATTTTCTGTGTTTTTATCAAAACAATTGTATACCTTAAAAAGGGAAGGACATCCGCGTCCCAATGAAGTGAAAACATTCAAAATATTCTCTCTCTCTCTCTCTCTCTCTCTCTCTCCTCTCTCTCTCTCTCTCTCTCCTCTCTCTCTCCTCTCTCTCTCTCCTTAGTGTAATGGTACGCAGGATTGGCTAACAAAATGACAGAATGTGTTCACTTTTCGAGCAGAAAGAAGAAAGGTATAAATGGCCGAATTCTTAAAATCTAGCATAACTAATATAATTAACCGTGTAAGTTTTTCCAGTGAATAGGTGAGTCGGGTGTCATTGGTTGCAGGTAGAGTCGGGTAAAGTGGAGAGGGGAAGATGGCAGAATACTGGATTTGAGTATTCATTATCTCTTTATACACACACCGCGCGCGCGCTCGCGCACACACATATATATATGTATATATATATATATATATATATATATATATATATGTATATATATATCTATATATATTATATGTGTGCCAGTTGAGATACTACCGCCAGAGAGTTATGGGGTCCCTTTGACTGGCCACACAAATTACATTGAATCCCTCACTCTGGTTACGGTTCTTTCCCTTTGCCTACACATACACCGTATATTCTGGCCTATTCTTTACAGATTCTCCTCTGTCCTCATACACCTGACAACACCGAGATTACCAAACCATTCTTCTTCACCCAAGGGGTTAACTTCTACACTATAATTGTTCAGTGGCTACTTTCTTCTTGTTAAGGGTAGAAGAGACTCTTTAGCTATGGTAAGCAGCTCTTCTAGAAGGTCACTCCAAGATTAAACCATTGTTCTCTAGTCTTTTGTAGTGTCATAGCCCCTGTAGCATGGTCTTCCACTGTCTTGGGTTAGAGTTCTCTTGCTTAAGGGAACACTCGGGCATACTATTCTATCTTATTTCTCTTCCTCTTGTTATTTTAATGTCTTTATAGTTTATTTAGGAAATATTTATTTTAATGTTGTTGCTCTTCTTGAAATATTTTATTTTCTCTTGTTTCCTTTCCTCTCTGGGCTATTTTCCCTGTTGGGGCCCCTGGGCTTATAACATCCTGCTTTTCCAACTAGGGTTGTAGCTTAGCAGTTAATAATAATAATAATAATAATGTGTAATTGATGGTTAGTATTTCATCACGTTTGTATTTGCAATATCCATCCAACGCTCTTTACCTTTTCAACTTCAAGGGTCATTCTACATAAAACAGACACACGATGAGGTAGTGTGCATAGTTCAAGGAGGCAAAGGTGAAAGATATCAACTGGCTTTGGATGTCAAGAATTGGCTTGGGTTTTGCAGCCCCACCTTTAAAGACAGGTTAAGACAGGCTGGGACACTCTCTCTCTCTCTCTCTCTCTCTCTCTCTCTCTCCTCTCTCTCTCTCTCCTCTCTCTCTCTCTCTCCTCTCTCTCTCTCATAATCGGTATATATTTTATATGTAAATGTATGTATGTATAGTTTGTGAATAAACAACTTCTGTGACTAAGGGTGTCAGGTGAAGCAGTAAGCACCAGCCTACTTTGAAGCATATGCAGTACAAATATTGAAAATGAAATTAAAACATTAATAATGCGGCACATTACAAGCTCCTGAGGAAGGTACTTGCAAAATGTGGAGTTCTGAGGAAATTTCTCAAAATACTTAAGCTGTTTCATTCCAACATGGAATTAAAAGTCTCTATCAGCAGCTTGGAAACCTCACCAATCCTTGTTGAAATTGAGTAAAGCCTGGTGATATTTTGGCCTCAATCCTTTTAAAACTGTTCATCTCCTATTTAATTATTTTCTTTCAACAAAAACTTTAATGATACGAGGGCTAAGTAGAATACCGTATGAAAGGTAGCCTGTTCCCCATCCGACTGTTACACCTCGTGGTGGTTATGGTTACACATCCATACAAAAAACATTGGTTGCTCTCTACGATGCTGGCAACGCTGCCACTTTAGACCATACCCAGAGTCAATGAAACACATCTTAGTCACCCTATCTTCAGTATACGATGAATTTGTCTTGCAGATGAATAAAAGAAAAAAAAAAGAATGCACACACACACACACGGTCATAGTACAATAAATCTAATCAAATCAGAATGTGCCATCTTCACAGTTGTCGATGCATAATTGTTGGTGGCGCCATTTTACATAAACCTTGGTACCTATGTTCATCCGCTGCCGAGATCGATAATGATATACTTAAAGAATGAACAAGGTTTCACATGGTTTTGGTAGACTGGTGATCAAGATTTACAGAGCGAACACTTGAAGTTGACTACTAAATCCAAGTATATAATGCAGTATGTATTTCAAACTCTTCTCTATTATAGTGTAGAGGTTTGGATTCTGTCGATGCCATCTCATGCAGTTGGAACACATTTAGTGGACCTCACTGGAATTGCGAAGCCTCTTGGAAGGTCTATATGTCTAATAATATTTTTGTAAATTTCTCTACAAAATATTTTCAAGTCTTCACATTTTTTTTATATCTTTTAATTTTCGTACGTATGAATTACTGCTATTATGTGAGGCTAGTAATAGTGATAATGATAAGTTAATGGCTGTAAAACTGTCAGTTGTCTTCCATAACTCTAGCCCTGGAGACAAGAGATAAAACCTGAAAAATTTTGTCTTAAGATAAATTGAGGCCGTAAGAGCTTTATCATTTAATGAAAATTACCTGAAAGAACAAGTGTGCTAAATACACACACACACACACACACACACACACACACACACACACACACACACACATATATATATATATATTATATATATATATATATATATATATAATATATATATATATATATACTCTAGTCTAATCTAATCTAGTAGTGTATCATTACCAATGGAGACATTTAAATTTCTTCGGTTGATGATGAATGTAGTATTAATAGTTCCCAGACGTGGTGCCACTACTACTGTCTGTGTTCATTGTTATTGCTTACCAGGCCTATCTTAGTCTTGCTTACCTTGCCAAATATCTTACACATCAGAGGAAGATTCGGGCCATGTTGCTGCTGCTTTGTTAAGGGGATATGTGCTGCGTGACCCTACTCCAGGGTAGTGACCCCGTTCTTAATACATAATGCTTATGCTCTGTCTAGACCAATTGGCCAATAGTAAAGGTTTCCTGCTTAGTTTTACATTTTCAAGGTTGACTTGTCTAAGGCTTTGTATATCTTTTGAGGGCTGCCAGGTCTTTGGTAGGTGTATTTTAGCTGTCCTTATAAAATATGTTTTGTTATAAGTTCTATAGGTTTACGGGTGACGTGATCAAGACAGCATAGCTGGCATTATGTGACCATGATTTCTATGACTCTGCATCCTGTTAATTCCATAATTTTTTCGGTGTAAAACCCAATCTTTCTATATGGGGCCTACAAAATTCTGTTAACAGGAAATGTGAAAATGTTCCACATTTGCTTGAGATGATTTCAATATAGTCAGCCTTTACACCATAGAGAAAGGTTTAGGTACACATTCCTTTATATACTTGGATTTTAGTTGTCAATCTCAGGCGTTTCAGCTGAAGGACCCTGATCCCCAGCTTGCCAAAAGTATATGAAGTGCTGTTTATTTTGTCAAGTACATCATCATCAGTCTCAGCAGTGGCTGAAACAATGGTATCACCCGCAATTCTCCATAATCAACAGTGAAGGTGGAAGTGTCCTGATTTGGTTTACTGTAGTTTGTATAATGACTTCTGCTTTTATTGTATTTATCTGTAAGCTAAATTTCAGTAATATTGAAGATAGGGTGTCTGTGCTGCATTGATTCATCAACAATTGTGGGTCAACCAATTTTCAGATTAATGTGTTTTGGTTGGTGTGTAACCATCTGCTGGTTAACAGGGGTACCATCTATTCGGTGTTCTATTTGGGCCTCCTCTTCATTCAAGTTTTTGCTTCGAAGAAGTCTTGATTAAAGAGATGAACAGATTAAAAAAGAACAGAGGTCAGAACGTCATCCTGCTTTATACCAATTTTTGGGGGGCGAAGGATGAGGATTCCAGGCCACCATTACCTTTAGAGTGTAAGAGCTGAAGTATTTTGAGAAATTTTACAGAAACTCCTTATCTTCCCATTATCCTTCATAAGAACCTTGGGTGCCCTTTGTCAAATGCCTTGGTAAAATCAATAAAGAATGCCTAATTCTCTATTTTTCTCTCGCTATATCTTTTTGTATCATGTCTTTGGTGGCACAAATTAAGATATATGTTTAGTTACGAGTAAGGGCATAATTCTCGCTAGTATTTTACTGGTTGCACATAGATGGAAAATACATCCACTGTTGGTTCTATGTCTTCTTTCTCCTTTGTTCTTATTGATTGGAATTATTATGGAATATATCCAATATTTTGGTGTTCGGTCTTGACTCTATAAGGCACACACGATCTGCAGTTGCCTTTTGAGAATGAAAATTTCACCAGAAATACCGTTAACACCAAAACATTTGGCCTCCTCTTGTGCCTTTTATTGTCAAGAACTTACAATTCTTGAAGCTTGTGGAGGTCACGAGGGAATGATATAAGAGGCAGAGCATCACTATACGACTTATTAATAGCATTATAATGGTTCGGTGTGACATGGAAATGCTCAGCACAGCGGTTTAGAACCTCGGTTTGTTCTTTTGAGGAAGGTTGTGCCATCATGTTTGGAGACTAGGATGATTGTGTGTGTGTGTGTGTGTGTGTGGTGTGTGTGTGTGTGTGTGTGTGTTCTTTAGGCCCAAAAATGGATTTGATGAAATTATAAAAGCCTTGCATATTGTTTCGGTCTACAAAGGCTTCAATTTCCTCAGTCCATTCTATCCACCAGGATCTCTGTATCTCACATATTTGACATTGCACCCCCGACCTTAAATCCCTCAGTCTTTTGGCCAATGCAGATGAGGGGTTTTGTAAGATATGATTATGAAAGTTTTTTCTTTTTGAATAATGCTTAAACTGCATGTTGCCAAAGATCTGTTCGAACAAGTCTGCATAAGAGCGTTTAGTGAAGACATTATTGCCATTCAGTGTCAGGGCATTCAAGAAAGCTGGTTTAGGCCCTCGGTAGTTTGAATTGGGAAAGGATCTCTAGTCCTAAGCTTTTCAGTGCAGGACGGTTCAATTTCTTAGACATGGCTAGCTTGCGAATTTGAGGCGGAATTTTGAATTTGAAGATAAATTTCACCAGTCGATGATCTGTCTTAACATTCCTCCCCGCATATGATTCGAGTATTCATTATATCATTAGATAACTGCCACAGAGAGAGAGAGAGAGAGAGAGAGAGAGAGAGAGAGAGAGAGAGAGAGAGAGAGAGAGAGAGAGAGAGAGAGGCTATGCAATTTTTAAGGAAACTTAAACTCTAGGAGGAACAGGATAGTAAAAAAAGATGGGATAAAGTTCATCATCATCATCTCCTCCTACGCCTATTGATGCAAAGGGCCTCGGTTTGATTTCGTCAGTCTTCTCTATCTTGAGCTATTAGATGAATACCTCTCCATTCATCATTTCCTTCTCAACGCATCATAGTCCCCCAGTCATGTAGGCCTGTGTCTTCCAATTTTTCTAGTCCCCTGTGAAGCCCAGTTAAAAGTTTAGTGAACTAGTCTTTCTTGGGGAATGCGAAGAGCATACCCAAACCATCTCCATCTACCACTCACCATGATATCATCCATATAAGGCACCCGAGTAAGTTATCTTATAGTTTCCTTTATACCAGTACCATAATTTAATATGACCTAAAGAAATGCATATGTCGTAAACGAGAATAATTAGATTTCAATTTGTATTACATTTTTATAATCGTGATGAAGGCGAATGTATAAATAATTTCAGAAATCTCCGTTGAATTTTTTATAGTTGTAAGAAATGATGTCTACACTTTACATGTCATTTGATTACTTGTCCCTCTTTCATATATATATATATATATATATATATATATATATATATATATATATAGCCTATATATATATATATATATATATATATATATATATATAGCCTATATATATATATATATATATATATATATATATATATATGTATATGTATATGTATATATATGTAATGTATATATATATATGTATATATGTATATATATATAATGTATATATATATGTATGTATATATATATATATATATATATATATTATATATATATATATATACATGCATACATACACACATAACCACACACATACACACACACACACATATATATATATATATATATATATATATATATATATATATACACCTCTCCATCTTTTATATATTATACTGTGTATATATATATATATATATATATATATATACATACATATATATATATAAGAAAGAGGGACAGGGAACCAGAGGGCATAAAAATTGTAGATATTTCTTAGACCAATAAGGAATTCCACCGAGATTTCTGAAATTACCTATACATTCGCCTTCACATTGGTTATACTGTATATATATATATATATATATATATATATATATATATATATATATATATATATATATATATATATATATATGCTTTAGTGCCACAAGGATCACGTGACTCAGTATACGCAAAGCCAGTAGGAAATGATAAAATGCTTTAGTACCAAGCGCTTTCGTGCATTTTAATACACTTCTTCAAGGTACAATAAAAAGTGAGACATAGTTGAAGGATGTCAATAAGTAAAATAGGACAAAAAGAAAAAAGTTGAACAATAAGAAAAATGATAGAAAAACCTAGTCAGCTAACTAGCATTGTCAAACAATCAAACAACCCACAGCCAAAATTTGTACTTGAACGTCATTTGGTCATAAACACAATACAGGTAAACACAAATTATATAATTCTGAATTGTTGAACAATATTGGTCATGATGAAATTATCCAATTTATATAAACCAGCACTGATATTAAAAACACAATCAGACTTTATACTTGATTCTATAATATTTCTCTTCATGACATCAAGAAAGCCTGACATTGACATAAAAACCTCTATGAGCCTTAATAGAATAAAACGAGGAATGAAAATAAAACGAGAGGTTTGGGGAACAGAAAAGGCTTTAAAGATCTTGGAAGAGGGCAGCGTCAGTATGAGGCATTATTTGCTTGTTACTGAGAATACTAATGTTACATACGGCAAGGTCCTTTCTAAAGTTGATACTTTTGTTATGAGAATGAGGTTGGGGTATAATTATTGTTGGCAATATATTGATGGTGATGGTATATCCTGTAGATTGTGTGGTGAAGCATACTCGCATACTCTACATCATTATATGTTAGAATGTGATAAACTTAGAGAATTTAGAAATGTTTCTATTAATAGTGTTACTGAGCAAGTTTGCTTTGTCTTAAATAATAATATCACAAAAAATTGTTAACAAGTTTCCTATAGGTTTTACTGGAATAGATAAAAGAGCATTGTAATAAGTTTTGTTGGGGATGCATTAGCATGCTAATACATCCCATTTGATGTATCTATATGTCAATAAACTTTTTTGAATTTGAATTTGAATCTTTACAGTAGAGCAGTTCTTTAGAGTTCTTCCAGTCTATCAAATGATTATATTCATTCATGTGAACAAATAGTGCGTTGGACATATTACCAACTCGAACGCAATATTTATGTTGATTTAACCTTGTTGCCAGTATTTTTCCACTTTGCCCAATATATTTCAAATGACATCCATTACCTGGAATTTCATATACACAGCCTACACTATTATACGGAGAGTTCTTTATCAAAATACATTTTATAGTAGAAGAATTTCTGAAAACAACATTAACCTTGAAATTTTAATATATATATATATATATATATATATATATATATATATATATATATATATATATATATATATATATATATATATATATATATATATATATATATATATATATATATATATATATATATATATAATTCCAATGTAAAACCTTTAAAACGAATGAAAATATAATGAAATTTATACTTATTATGATTTTAGCAATACTCAACAAATATTTATGAAAATTAGAAAGATAGCAGACAATTATATGTTTGTTGATAGTAATAGTAGCCAGTCTAAGAAGTGAATTAAGAAACTATTGCCAACCGAGTAATGAGAAACTAGATCTTTTTCATTCCTGTTATCCTGAAGCTAAGCTATCTAGTTTAGCTTTCGGTCCTGTAAAATTTAAACGTTTTAACTAGACTTTTGATGATTAGGAGATGAAGACCCAGATGGTATTTTTTTTTATAAAGGCAACTGATTTCATACTGCATATTCTAAGTATTTTGTTATTATTATTATTATTATTATTATTATTATTATTATTATTATTATTAGCTGAGCTACAGCCCTAGTCGGAAAAGCAACATGGTATAAGCCCGAGGGCTCCAACATGGAAAATTAGCTTAGTGAGGAAAGGTAATAAACAATTAAAATGAAATATTTTAAGAACATTAATATCAAAATAAATCTTTCATATATATATAAAATAACAAGGGAAAGAGAAATAAAACAGAATAATGTGACAGTGTACCTGCAAGCTAAGAGAACTCTACTCCAAGACAGTGGAAGACCATGGTACAGAGGCTACGGCACTACCCAAGACTAGAGAACAATGGCTTGATTTTGGAGTGTCCTTTTCAAAGAAGAGCTGCTCACCATAGCTAAAGAGTCTCTTCTTCCCTTATCAAGAGGAAATCAGCCACAATTACAGTGCAGTAGTTAACCTCTTGAGTGAAGACAATTGTTTGGTAATTTCAGAGTTGTCAGTGTATGAGGTCAGAGGAGTATGAGTAAAGAATAGGGGAGACTATTCGGTGTATGCGTAGGCAAGGGGAAAAGGAATTCTCTACCGGTAGTATCTTGACGTGTGGCTGGTGGCATGGACACCCTTATACCTATAGTTAGCAAGAAAATTTTATTTTTGCACTTTCTGGAGAATTGGTAACCTTACACCAATTGAATGTGTTTGTGGTAACTAAAGTCCAGCTGATTACCACCCAAATTTCCGCTCATATTATCTATAGTTTTTCAATGTCTTTTTGCAAAACGTCTAAATAGATATTCTGAACGTAATCATCTACTCTCTAGTTTGCACTCGGATTTTCGTAGCATGGAATGCTCTTCTTACATTTTACAATACTACACAGAAATCCCTTGATTGGTTTGAGGGAGTTTGTATGATCGGCGTACATTCTAATGCAGCCTTTGACCCTATTAATTATGAGGTCCTTATTTTCAAACTTAAACAGATGGGAGTAGGTGGGTCTTTTCTTCGAATAATTATTTAGTTTTTAAGTAATAGATTTCGAAGAGTAGTTGTTTAAAGGCATAATAATAATTATAGAAATATATTATCTGGTGTTGGCCAGGGCACCAGTCGCCCGTTGAGATACTACCGCTAGAGAGTTATGGGGTACTTTGACTGGCCAGACAGTACTACATTGGATTTTTCTCTCTGGTTACGGTTCACTTTCCTTTTGACTACACATAAACCGAATAGTCTGGCCTATTCTTTACAGATTCTCCTCTGTCCTCATACACCTGACAACACTGTGATTATCAAACAATTCTTCTTCGCCCAAGGGGTTAACTACTGCACTGTAATTGTTCAGTGGCTAATTTCTCTTGGTAAGGGTAGAGGAGACTCTTTAGCTATGGTTAGTAGCTCTTCTGGGAGAAGGACACTCCAAAATCAAACCATTGTTCTCTAGTCTTGGGTAGTGCCATAACCTCTGTACCATGGTCTTCCACTATCTTGGGTTACAGTTATCTTGCTTGAGGGTACACTCGGGCACACTATTCTATCTTATTTCTCGTCCTCTGGGTTTGTTAAAGTTTTTATAGTTTATTTAAGAAATATTTATCTCAATGTTGTTACTCTTCGTAAGATATTTTTTTTTCCTTGTTTCCTTTCCTCACTGGGCTATTTTCCCTGTTGGAGCCCCTGGGCTTATAGCATTCTGCTTTTCCAATTAGGGTTGTAGCCTAGCAAGTAATAATAATAGTAATAATAATAATAATAATAACAATAATAATAATAATAATGGTAGTATTCGCGGCCAGTACTTATACTGTATACAGAGGATATGTTGTTCCCTAAAAAGGCAAGCTTGTTGCTTATGCAGATGGTGCTTCTGTCTTTCCATTAATTCCATAACAAGAATGTAGACATATGGTTGCTAAATCCCTTACTTGAGATCTAATAAAATTAGTGCATGGTGCAAGTTATGATGGGAGCAGGTGAATTCTATGACTCAAAATATGATTGTGAGTAGGGCAAGGGCAGAGGCTCCTCAACATCTAGATCTCGGCATTCACAATGTCACTTTAACTATATACAACTCATTTAGAATTCTAGGTGTGATTCCTGATTGCAATTTACTTTTAAAAACACATCCAGGTATTTTTCTCATCAATTTCACAAAATGTTGGCATATTGAGAGTCTTTTAGGATTTTTGGTAATCAATTTATCCTGAGGATACTTTTAATTCTTTGATTCCGAGCATTGTTTTCTTGTCTAGTTTTCAGCTGCTGGTTCTCATCATAATTAGTTGGCCAAAAACTTACCGTCTATTAAAATCCTTATTCCAATCTGGATGTTAATATTTCTCATCTTTGTTCAAATTAGTTCTTTGTACATGTTGCATGAGATTTTTAATTATTCAGGGAATCCTTTGGAATCAGATCTTCTGGGAATGTACTATCATGTACGTATTACTAGGTATGCAGTTAATTTTAACAGTGTGCTGATTTCATCATAAGGCTCAATGTTACACAACATTTTAGAAGTTTTATTCCAGCTGTGGCTAGATTGTACAATTAATTCAAAGAGGCTTGCCTTCTTCCTCATAAGGCTCAATATTACACGGGATTGTGGAATGATCTTGCAAATCAGCCTATTAAACTTCAGAAGTTCAAAAATTTTGCAAATGCTTATAACTTCAAAAGGTTTGCATGAGTTTCGTTCCATAGTTTATATATGACTGATTTATTTTAACGTTGTTATTGATATTCATATATTTTTTATTTGTTATAAAACAATTTTCATGCCATTTTAAAGAAAATGACAAAGCAGTTGTCCGTAGATAGGTTACTTGTCAAAATTGAATGTAAGACTGTAAATAAAAGGACGAGCTAGTGTCCGTAAAGCATAGATTAAGTGATTCAGGTAGTAAAAGAGAGCATCTTTCAAGAGAGAAAACTGATATTTTAACAGGAGTTCTCATGAGGGAAGATTCTCCCTCCAATCAGCAACTCCCTCCTCCCCTCCTCTCCTCCACCTCCTCATCCTCCATCCTGCCAACTACGACTCTCTTCAAAGCAAGTTTATTTGTCAATATGTCTATTATTTTATTGTAAAATAATAGTTTGTATTCATTTGTGATATTAG
Organism: Palaemon carinicauda; assembly: GCF_036898095.1. NCBI lineage: Eukaryota > Metazoa > Arthropoda > Malacostraca > Decapoda > Palaemonidae > Palaemon > Palaemon carinicauda. Next base: position 88,552,411 of record NC_090745.1, read on the forward strand.
GGGTTATATTTTTCACTAAATTCCGTTACAAAACCTATAGAAATAAATGTATATGTATATTTATGTACTTTTGGAACTCATCGAGTCTATTTCCTTGATTTCTTATTGGATTTCTTTTTTACAAACATTTTTGTTTGTGAGCCGAGTCCCCAAAACCAATTAATCTCGTAAACCGAGATACCATTGTACATATATAGCTTATTCTTCTTTTCCAGAGTTCCTTTCCGCACTTGGTTGCTTTCCTGTGTAGCCTTTTGGCTTGTAGCATTTGATAATAATAATAATAATAATAATAATAATAATAATATTAATAATAATGATGATGATGATGATGATGATTAATAATAATAATTATGATGATGATGATTAATAATAAAAATAGTACCGTATATGGTAGTCAGACAGAAGTACAGTCCCGTAATAGCTACATTTATTTTCTTATGTTTATGAGAGTTTCTGCTATAACAACAACAAAACTAGTATCCCACTAATAACCAAGGCTTTCAAAAGGCAGCAGAAGGAGACAACCCAAGCAATAAAAGAAGTTCCTCGCTCTCCATAGTAGTACAATCATTCCTCTGGAAGTAGGAGGAGCATCATCTCATCTCCAACTGTACTGTACAAAAAAAAAAAAAAAGGGGGGGGGGGGCAAATCGCGTTGACATTCAACTGCTATGAAGTTTGCATAACATATTGTATAAAAAAAAATCAAGGGATTTTGGCATTTAGTATATTATCGTTCGCCACTGGAGTAATGAGATCAGCTTATCCTATTCAGAAAATACAGACAAAAAATATTATATTTCGTGAATGTTGTGTTACATTTGTTGGCTAATGTATTGTAGTAAAACTTGCATTTATATAAGATCGTATGATTATGTTCAATAGGCTGCCCTGAACAGGTTTTATGAAATTGATTTGAAACTTGAAATTACGTATCCTTCTCATCAACAATATTTTTGTACTCCTAAGCAACTTAGCATGAAATGGTTTTTAAGAATTCCAAGCTCATTTCTTGTTAGTGGAATGTGTTCCAGACAATTTTCATCTTTAAAGAAACAATTAATGATCAGCAAACATTAATATTTTGGTTCTTTCAATTTGATACTACAATTATGCTGAAAAAAAAAAATTGAAAGTAATGGAAAATTCATGTTCATTGTAAAAATATTCTATATAGAGAGAACAAAAAAAAAAAAAAAAAAAAAAAAAAAACGTTAACAACAAGAAGGTGTTAGGCAGGGTACGCAAATTTATCCATGTTTTTTTCCAATTTCGGGAAAAAATTGTGGTATCAAATTGTGGGCTGTGAAAGAGTGGAATTCTTAAATATTATCTTTGACACACTAAGTCAATTTTATACAGAATTCTGTGTGTTGAGAAGTATCTCGTCAGCAATAGCTTGAAAGAAACTATCCACATCTCAACAATATATATCCTTCATAGCAATGAACAGTCTTAATTTCTCATGCAGTTTTATTCGTTGTATTTAAGACTGTACTTGTGTCAGCTTCTTTGTATCCAACAGATTAATGAGAATCCCAGAAGCTACTGGGCACAATGACAACACGATCATTGACGATAACTGAGCCATGGAGTAATGTCTGTCCGTGTGTTTTGTATTCTAAGAGAAAGAATACTTTTATATCTGATTTATTCTGATAAAAGATGGTGAACTCTTCCTATACATAAGTGAAAAGCCTGGCACATTCACAGTTTGCCTAATGGTTGACACTACAGATTGCCCATATACTTTTGAGGCTAAAATATTAGAAATAACTATCCGTGTGAGTAGCTTTTGTAATTTAATTGACTGAATATAGATTGCAAAACATTTGTCTTCAGCAAAATTTTGACGCTGCGAGTTTTCCGATCTTATGAACAGTGTTGAGGTTCTTGTGGATTTGCTCTTTAGTGTAGATTTTGCTGTGATTTATTGTGTTTGGATATTTTATATTATAATCAGATGCTATTTTCTTGCGCAAATTTGCTAAGGTATTTCATTTTACAAAATTCCCGAAGACACTTATAATTCCTAACTTTGCAAGCAATAAGTTGTTTGAGGTGTAATCGATATTTAATTTTACAAAAAAATCGAAACAACTTATACTTCCTTACTTCGCAAACAATAAGTAGTTTTGATATGTGATTAGAAGCAACGTAGTTTGCTGCAGTAAAAAGAAAAAGAAAGCAATCATTGAAATCTCAAAACCGAGCTATGAGACGTTTCCAAAATTCATAAGAAGGTTTCTTTAAGCACTGGAATGCTTATGTGAACACGCCTAATGTGGATGATGATCTTGATAACAACGACGATGCCGAATTGACTAGGTTTGTCGTTGGAAACCTACTGTCTATAGTCACTGCCAAGCTCTATAGACTTTGGTCCAAGCTACTACAAAATCGGAATCTAGCTTAATCATTTCTGCCAATTCCAGTAATTATATCAGGACATACTTATTTCATTTAGATATTATTCATATCTTCAACTGAGTCTTTCTGATTTCTAAAAATAGAAGTTAACTATAAATAGATAATAAATTAGTTATCTCGAACTATTTGATTGTATTCAAAGTACGGTATATTTTTTTTTTTTTTTGTACTGATTCAATTTCTTAACAATTGCAAGAAGTACATAAAAACAAATCCTCTAAAGTAACATTGAATTTATAAGTAGACATCCGTTTTAGAATCAAAACAAACACAGATACGAGAAAAGGGCAAAATAGAATATATTTTGAAATATTCAATTATCTGATCTTTAATCATTTGCGGATGAAGAGTTACAATCCTTATGAAAAATATATGAAGGAAATCTGAACGGGAATGGTTTTTGATAAGGAACCATTTATATCCAGCATTTATGAAATGAAAACAAAACAACAACAAAAAATATTTCTGGTATAAACCATTCCTATATGAGCAACAGGCAACGGTTGTTTCAAAAAGTAGGCGAAGATTTTATAGTATTTAAAAGAGTCCTATGTTTATAAATTTAACTGGTGATGCCACATTATGCGGATAGGATATTTGGGTCTTTGGAGGTATAAACAAGACGCGTTTTGAAATATG
>NC_090745.1:88562982-88565482 GCF_036898095.1 Palaemon carinicauda
GTATTTCATTGCTTTTAAGCACTCTTGTTTTCGAATGGTAGTTGCATTTTCATTTATGAGATCTGCCTTCGATTCTTCATCTCGGCATACTGTGAATCAGATAGACTAATGGTTCTTAACATCAGAATACAGAGACCTAAGAAAATTGGAACTAGAAGCGTCTTCTGAAGCGATGATATATTTATTTTCAAGCCCCGTTAATTCGTGTCAAGATAACATGACAGGTAAAAGAGCGTTGGGGGTGTCCTGAAGCATCTTTGGAAACTGATAGTGAGGATGATAAAGATGATTGTTAAAGACACTTCAAATGTACGGGATATTGCATGCCATAGGGCTTGAACTTTAATTACTTATACTGTAATATCTGCTTGCAAACACTGATTGTTTTATTTTTGTTTATGAGTGGTGATATCAGAATAATTTTCCCATTGTAAAATAGGTATGAATTTCTACTAAGGTGAAATTTGTATTGTTTGTGAAATTTTACAACTCGAAGAAAGATGTGAAAGTGAAATTTTTAAAATTTTAACATCCAAGTAATGATACTGAAGTATAACGCGATATGCAAAACTCAAACTCAGTTCAAAATATAATCTCAGTTAATTCTATTTTTCATTCCATTATTTTTTATTTCATTAATTATTCTTATCCTATTAATTTTTATCATAATTTTTATCCCATTATTTTTCTTTTTTCCATTATTTATCTTTATCACATTATTTTTCTTGATTCCATTATTTTTTTATCCCATAATCTATTTTTATAACAATTTATTTTACCACACTAATTTTAATTCTATTGATTTTCATTCCATTTTCAACCCATAATTTATTTTTATCCCATTATTTTGAATCCCAATATTTATTTTTATCCCATTCTTTTGAATCCCAATATTTATTTTCATCACATTATTTTGAATCCCATTATTTATTTTCATCCCATTATTTTGAATCCCAATATTTATTTTTATCCCATTATTTTTTATCCCATTATTTTTTATCCCATAGTCTCACAACATATACCATTGCAAGAAGTTAGTTTCCCATCACCTTCTAAGTTTGTTATAAATAGTTTTATTCTTAACCGAAGGAGACTGGAGGTTGCTCGCCCCATCGTGGCTGTTTGTGCGTGCAAGAACACTCAAACCCATTTGCCATGCCCTTTTAAACACAAATTTCTATACGTTAATTCAATCACGTAAATACATACAGTGTGTATATAAACATATGAGTATAACAACTACACACATATAGATGATAAAAACGTTTTAGATAGTGTTAGGGTGACCTTTCCGTCCAATTAATTAGATTAACCGGATCTTGTCAAGATTAGCGAACCCAACCATCACTGGGTTCGTTATTCTTGACATAAGGTTAATTGGGTTCGCTATTCTTTACATGTGCTAAATTGGGTTCATTATTCTTTACATGTGGAAAATTGGGTTCTTTGATCTTGACTTGGAAATGTTGGGTTCGCTAATCTTGACAAGATCCGATTAACCTAAGGATAATACAATTAGCACATTATACAATGTCCATTACAGTTTTTGGGTTATTTTTCTATCTATACGCTGCTCTTTAATACAATAGATAAATTTATAATCTGAATTTCGATAATGATTCCAGATTTGATGGTTAGCATAAAGTCCTTTGTATGGGTGATCGCGATTTTTTAATGAATTGAATGAATTATTATTGGAAAAGCTGAATGTTCCAAGCTCGAGGACTCCAATAGGGAAAGTAGCCCAGTGAGGAAAAGAAATAAGCGAATAGCAAATAAATTATATAGCCGAGTGAGAAAACGATATAAGGGAATATAAAAATAAATCAATGTACAAGTACTGAATAAACAATATGAAATATTTTAATATCATTAACAACGTTAAAATAAATCTTTCATATATAAACTATAAAACGAGTAGTAGGTTGGCCAGGGCACCAGCCGCCCGAGATACTACCGCTAGAGTTATGGGGTCCTTTGACTGGCCAGACAGTACTATATTGGACCCTTCCTTCTGGTTACTGTTCTTTCCCTACACAGATACGGAATAGTCTGACCTATTCTTTACAGATTCTCCTCTGTCCTCATACACCTGACAACACTGAGATTGCCAAATAATTCTTCTTCACCCAAGGGGTTAACTACTGCACTTTAATTGTTCAGTGGCTACTTTCCTCTTGGTAAGGGTAGAAGAGACTCTTTAGCTATGGTAAGCAGCTCTTCTAGGAGAAGGACACTCCAAAATCAAACCATTGTTCTCAAATCTTGGGTAGTGCCATAGCCTCTGTACCATGGTCTTCCACTGTTTTGGGTTAGAGTTCTCTTGCTTGAGGGTACACTCGGGCACACTGTTCTATCTAATTTCTCTTCCTCTTGTTTTGTTAAAGTTTTTATAGTTTATATAGGAAATATTCATTTTGATGTTACTATTCTTAGAATATTTTTTTCCTTATTTCCTTTCCTCACTGGGCTATTTTCCCTGTGGGGGCCCCTGGGCTTA
>NC_090745.1:88580482-88595482 GCF_036898095.1 Palaemon carinicauda
ATCTTTCTGGAGTTTTATCCACCACAATATTTATAGAGTAAGAGGAGATCAGTATCATCATGCCATAGCTATATTGATTTTAAGGCGGAAGTAAGAATCTGAAAACTTTTGATTTAGTTGGCAAGAAAATAAGGATTGGGAACTCTACCAGGTGAGAGGAAAGCATTCTATATTAGGAAAAGTGAGTCCTACGTAAATTAGAAATATATCGAATTAATTGGCAGACTTGGCCAAAGTAATGATAACAATTTATAATCTAAAGCTATTTTTCGGATAGATCTTCGTAGTTTGGATTCTATAGGCCTCTTTTGTGCATTAATTTTTAAGCTATAACAGTTAAAGAAGTTCACTATGAGGGTATGTCCCACATATAACAAAAAGTAAGGTTCTGCCTATATATATATATATATATATATATATATATATATATATATATATATATATATATATATATATATATATATATATATATATGTATATATATATATGTATATATATATATATATATATATATATATATATATATATATATATATATATATATATATATATATATATATATATATATATATATATATATATTACGGTCACGCTCAGCGGCATTAGCAGACGTCTTCTCCCGTCCCTCGTCTAGGGGGCAAAAGGAGTAGTCATACCCTTGTGATTGTGATGGGGTGTGTGCTTGTACATGTGCATATCTATTTAAATATATAGCACGTTTTCTTTTTTACGGGTTGCGTATAATAGTTCTGTAATAAAGGAAAGCGTCCCATATAGGAAAAGAAAAGAATACATACGATTGTTTTCGAAGTGAAATTAGGGATTTACGAAGGACGTATTAACCAGTCGAAGCTCAGCTTTGCAACAATTGGTTACAAGTCTGAAAAAGCAAAAGTCTGATCTGGACAGGATTTCAGTTAGGCTAGGTTTTATCTTAGATGGAAAGTAAATATTAAAAAGTCATGGCTCAAAATAAGATGTTATATATCTATCTATCTATCTATCTATCTGCATATATATATATATATATATATATATATATATATATATATATATATATATATATATATATATATATATATATACATTTGTATATATATATATATATATATATATATATATATATATATATATATATGTATATAGATTTATATATATACACACAAATTATTTTCACTGATCTGTCGATTTGGTGCTTTCACCTATCAGTAACTCTACCTTTTATCCAAGTTCTATTCTATTTTCCAAATATTACATGTTGTAATTTATTTCCAGTTCGTTCCATATTATTTTCTTCTATTTTTGTATTTTTACCATTTGTTCTTATGTATACATTTTTATTTGTTCTATTTTTTTTTTTTTATTGTTCACAGGAGACAAGTTTTTATCGCATTATCAGCATTTTTTCTTTATCTTCTATAATAGTTTTCATAGCTGGGACAGACGTTTTGGGTTTTGGAAAAGTTATAACATTCCAGAAAAGTCAATAGTTGAAGGTTGATGGTCATCATATATAAAATAGAGCAACAAATAACGTTGTGCTTGGATCAGGTGAAATATTTAGGTGGCTCTAAGATTTAGAGTAAATAAAATTCCTTTTATATAAACTGCTCTCCTGGAGCACATACTAAGCCTTCGATAGTCTGCTCAGGAAAAAAAAAAAAAAAAAAAAAAAAAAAACACCTTTTATCAGGATCAGCTATTTGATGTAGGTTCGAGCGATCAACAAGCAGAGCAGCAAAATTTCTAAAAATAAATATATTTTTAAGTAAAAAACCAAACAAAAAAGATTAAGTCAACACTTATTACATAGGTTTTAGAAGGACCAATAAAGAAAAAACTTATGACAACATAGCAAATATCAAAATGAAGACCAGCCACGATTATTTGCTCAATAAATGCCAGAAGATGGAAGACTATCACAAGATGACATTTATTTTGGCAATTTTTTTAACCTTAACTTCAGATCTACTGACTTCTGACGAGTCTACGTGGGGGAATAAGGACGACTGGATCTATGTAAATTCATCTAATAATGAAAAAAAGTAGTAAAGTGTCCCAGAAGGAAAGGCCAGGATAAATATGAAAGTCAGCTTTGCTATATTGTGGCTTCAATGATAGGAAAAGGAAATGATAAAATGGTTCGCCGAGGAAACGTCTCCTGTACCTTCTATAGTTACGATGATAAAAAATTCTTTAACAATGATACGGAAAATGATTTTATGTCTGGCTATTTTTAATGCTACTGTACCATGTATATTTCGCTACTGAGTTATATATATATATATATATATATATATATATATATATATATATATATATATATATATATATATATATACATATACATACATATATATATTTGAATATATATGTAAGCATGCATATATATTCAAATATATGTATATATATATATATATATATATATATATATATATATATATATATATATATATATATATATATATATATAAGCATGCATATATATATATATATATATATATATATATATATATATATATATATATATATATATATATATATATATATATATATATATATATATATATATAAGCATACATATATATATATTAATACATATATGTATATATATGTATATATTAATATATATATATATATATATATATATATATATATATATATGCTTAATAAATAGTTTTAGTTCTCAGTCTTCAATTAATAGGCTTGTGTTTTTCAGTAGAATGAAAACCAGGGGTCTTGTAATAGTATTTTAAAACAGCTCAAAAAGTTGAGAGAGAGAGAGAGAGAGAGAGAGAGAGAGAGAGAGAGAGAGAGAGAGAGAGAGAGAGAGAGAGAGAGAGAGAGAGAGAGAGAGAGAGAGAGAGAGAGAGAGAGAGAGAGAGAGAGAGGAACTGTTAAATATGAAAAATGTATGATCGTTTGTACAGCTCCATCATTTGGTTTATAGTGCTGCGGTGTTGCTTTTGCCTTTATATAGTCTACAATTTTCTGTCGCATTGTGAAAACTAAATATTGTTTTACTAGAAAAATTGGCACATTGAATTCAGAGAAATTCTTTTAGATTCGCCTCTTGAATATATAATTGCAATGGGGTAATTGCTTAAAGAAAGAGAGACTTCGCTATCATATTTATCAGGAGTAAGAGAGCTACTTGAAATTTTAAGATACAGTTATCTTAGAGTTACCGAGATCGTTTGGTTCAGGCGGAGAGAGTTAAATTAGATATTGATTAATATGTTTTTTTTTTTTTTGGGGGGGGGATAATTTATTCTCTTAAATATTCACAGTACTACATTTGCACGTTTTTTTTCTTTTTTTTTAGTTTCGAGTATCTGTTCGCAGCTTTATGTAATGTCTTTTCCTTTTCCTTCCTCTCTGACAAAACCTGCAGACCTCTGTTTGTCCTTGTTAATGTGGGGAGATGCATCATAAGTAATTCAGCATCTTTTCCTCGTTAGAGGATGTTATTTTATATATATATATATATATATATATATATATATATATATATATATATATATATATATATATATATATATATATATATAATTTTGATATATGTAATGATGCTGATTAGGTGTGATCAGTATCTTGATCGAGAGCAGATTAATAGTTACTTGATATTTTCCTGTTCCTTTATTAGCCTTCTTCGTGCGTCAAAAATGATTAGGTATTTGTATATCTCTCAGGATTCTAGTCTTGAAACAGAAAGTGTGGGTAAGAAGGATCATGCAATTGGGTGATTAAGATCTGTCTCTTAAAGCCAGGTGGACCGTTTGCTTGTCGATGCTGAGGAGAGGGACATTAACATTAACAAATTTTATTTGTGGATCATAATCGTACTGTATTGCACTTCTTATTTCGCCCAGATTTTATATATATATATATATATATATATATATATATATATATATATATATATATATATATATATATATATGTATATATATGTGTGTGTGTGTGTGTGTGTGTGTTTGTGTTTGTGTGTGTGCACGCGCCAGTGTTTGCTTGTTTATATGTATATACCTTATGTACAGTACATGCATGCATATATATAGAAATATGTAGTTATATGTGTATGTATATAATATACATATGTACAATATACATACACACAAATATATATATATATATATATATATATATATATATATATATATATATATATATAAATTTTATATAAAAATATATTATACATTTATGTCCTTTTTGGGTGTGCTTAAAATACTTTTATAACCTCAACTTATAACTTATGCACATAGACATTTAAATGGTTAGTTAATTATAGTTGTCTTCATAGTCTATTAGTATGGATACTGACAAATGATTACGTGAAATTGTTTTATGTATATCCGGTTGAATTCCTTCTCGTTTCATAGTAGACAACTTATTGATCTGTTGATTTTCCTTTGTTGTTTATATTATTTTTCTGTTTCGCTTTTTCGGCTTGTTCTTTTATTATCAAATTATTTTTTCGTATCCATCTGCTTTGTCTTTTTGGTTGCCAATGGGCTGTAATGTTCTGCTTTTCCATATATTTTTGCCGGTCATTCAATAATATTAATAATACATACATACATATACCAAGGCACTTCCCCCAATTTTTGGGGGTAGCCGACATCAACAAATGAAACAAAACAAAAAGGGGACCTCTACTTTCTACGTTCCTCCCAGCCTGACAAGGGACTCAATAATAATAATAATAATAATAATAATAATAATAATAATAATAATAATAATAATAATAATAATAATAATGTCTTTTAAATTTTGAAAATTGTCTAAATAGTAGATAATAGACAAAAGTTACGGTTAAACTCGTGTTTTTTTTTTTCTCTCCCCAGAGTATGAGTCAAATTCCCTGAGAACAGATACTTTCTATACCCAAGAATATGAGCAAGTGAACACATTCATAAGTTTTGGAAGCGTCAGCTGGTAATTGTACACAAACATCGTCTGTCGTTATGAATGACTTGTGACGTCATCTATGAGCTCTTCGCTTAATGGTCGGATGTCATTTGTAGTTTGAGAATTATCGCTCTTCGAAAAGAATTCATTTATAAGGTCATAAATATGTTACATTGTCTAAATTCATGGTGAAGAGTTACCTTCTCGAGATTTGCTTTTATTGTCAGACCCCATTAATAATAATAAAAAGTGATTGTACCAACTGTAATGTATGGATCGGAGTTGTGGGGAATGAAAGTGACGGTGAGACAGAAATTGAATGTGTTTGAGATGAAGTGTCTAAGGAGTATGGCTGGTGTATCTCGAGTAGATAGGGTTAGGAACGAAGTAGTGAGGGTGAGAACGGGTGTAAGAAATAAGTTAGCAGCTAGAGTGGATATGAATGTGTTGAGGTGGTTTGGCCATGTTGAGAAAATGGAAAATGGCTGTCTGCTAAAGAAGGTGATGAATGCAAGAGTTGATGGGATAAGTACACGAGGAAGGCCAAGGTTTTGGTGGATGGATGGAGTGAAGGAATCTCTGGGTGATAGGAGGATAGATGTGAGAGAGGCAAGAGAGCGTGCTAGAAATAGGAATGAATGGCGAGCGATTGTGACGCAGTTCCGGTAGGCCCTGCTGCTTCCTCCGGTGCCCTGGATGACCGCGGAGGGAGCAGCAGTAGGGGATTCAGCGTTATGAAGCTTCACCTGTGGGCTGTGGCACCCTAGGAGTACCAGCCGAACTCGGTTGAGTCCCTTGTCGGGCTGGGAGGAACGTAGAGAGGAGAGGTCCCCTTTTTTGTTTCATTTGTTTGATGTCGGCTACCCCCCAAAATTGGGGGAAGTGCCTTGGTATATGTATGTATGATTAATAAATAGTTGACTTATAACGAATTTACACAACCTAAAACTCGGTCCGTAAAATACGAACGTTAAAAATCTTTAACATATAAGTAAACTTAGAAAAAGATTATATCCTTGTCTTGCGAGGAAGAAATCCTTCTTATATATTAAACGTATTCGAATTACTATATAGCGTGATAAGGATTCTCAGTCCATTATTATGATTGTATTAATTTTGCTTCTATTTTATCCGAAATTTATTGGGCTTTAGTGATGTTCCATCTATATTCCAATTGAATATTACGTTTGCTGTAGTTTAGACTTAAGACTGGTTTTGCTTTTTCTATCCTCTACCCAAATACAGAGTGGTTTTTCTACTGCTTTTTGCTACCTCGCGGGATCATTAATTGTGAACTGATCCCTCAAGGACAAAAATATGATTTTAATCTTGTTAATGTGTTAATAGCGTTAGGTAACAAAGATATTTTCGGGATGCATCATTATATCAATTATGAATGTTAAAAAATAAAGAGGCTTAACTTATACCTTTCATAAGATAGCATCTATAAGTTGTCACTGTTATCGTTGTTTTAAGGCTTTCGCTAGGATTATCATTAACAACGTAAATAATTGTATTTCATGGAAACTGACAATATATATAGAGCAGTAGACCTAAACTACAGAAAAAGAGCCAGTGGAATAACTAGGACTGTTAAAAAACAAAAACTCCATAAGTGGAAGCTATTCCAAGACAGAAGAAAGGCAGTGGAATAGCCAAGACAGTAAAAACAGAAACTCCATAAGTGGAAGCTAGTGCAAGACCGAAAAAAAGCTAGTGGAATAGTTAAGAAAGTAAAAACATAAACGCCATAAGTGGAAGCTAGCCCAAGACAGAATTAAGCCAGTGGAATAGCTAAGACAGTAAAAAGAAAAAAAACTCCATAAGTGTAAGCCAGTCAAAGACAGAAGAAAGCCATTGGAATATCGAAGACAGTAAAAACAAAAACTCCTTAACGGGAGCTAGTCCAAGACAGAAGAAAGTCAGTGGAATAGCCAAGACAGTGAAAACAAAAACTCCATAAGTGGAAGCTTGTACAAGATAGAAGAAAATCAGTGGAATAGCCGAGAAAGTAAAAACAAAAACTCCCTAAGTGAAAGCTAGTAAGAGGCTGAAGAAAAAACAAGTGGAATAGCCAATACAGTAAAAACAAAAACTCTTTAAGGTGAAGCTAGTCCAAGACAGAAGAAATTCCGTGAAATGGCCAAGACAGTAAGAACAACATCTCCATAAGTGGAACCTAGTCCAAGACAGAAGAAACCTTGTGGAATAGCCAAGGCAGAAAAAAACAAAAACTCCATGAGTGGAGTTAAGTTCAAGACAGAAGAAAGCCAGTGGGATAGCCAAGACAGTAAAAGCAAAGACTCCTTAAGGGGAGCTAGTCCAAGACAGAAGAAAGCCAGTGGAATAGCCAAGACAGTAAAAACAAAACTCCATAGGTTCAAACAAGTCCAAGACAGAAGAAAGCTTGTGGAATAGCCAAGGCAGAAAAAACAAAACCATAAGTAGAAGCAAGTTCAAGACAAAAATAAAAGCCAGTGGAATAGCCAACACAATAAAAAATAACACCCCTTAAGGGAAGCTAGTTCAAGACAGAAAAAAAGCCAGTGGAATAGCCAAGACAGTAAAAACAAAACTACATAGGTGCAAACAAGTCCAAGACAGAAGAAAGCGTGTGGAATACCCAAGACAGTAAAATCAAAAACTCCAGAAGTGGAAGTTAGTACAAAACAGAAGAAAGGCAGTGGAATAGTTAAGCCTGTAAAAACAAAAACTCCATAAGTGGAAGATAGTCCAAGTCAGAGTAAAACCAATTAAATAGCCAAGACAGTAAAAAACGAAAGCTCCCTAAGTGGAAGCCAGTCCAAGACAGAGGAAAACCAATTAAATAGCCAAGGCATTAAAAAGATAAAAACTCCATAAGTGGAAGTCAGTCCAAGACTGAAGAAAAGCAGTGTAATAGCCAAGACAATAAAAATAGAAACTAATAAATGAAAGCTAGTCTAAGACAGAAAAAAAAATTGAATAGCCATGACTAAAAAAAACCAAGAACTCCATAAGTGGAAATCAGTCCAAGAAAGAAGAAAGGCAGTGGAATAGCTAAGACGGTAAAAACCAAAACTCCATATGTGAAAGCTAATCCAAAACAGAAGGAAGCTAGTGGGATAGCCAGGACAGTAAAAAGATAACGTCCTTAAGTGGAAACTAGTCCAAGACATAAGAAAGCCAGTGGAATAGCCAAGACAGTAAAAACAAAACCTCTTTAAGTGGAAGCTAGTCCAAGACAGAAGAAAGCTAGTGGAATAGCTAAAACAGTAAATATAAAAACTATAAATATAAGCCAGTCCAAGACAGAAGAAAGCCATTGGAATAGCCAAGACAGTAAAAACAAAAACTCCAAAAGTGGAAGTTAATCCAAGACAGAAAAAAGCCAGTAGAATAGCCAAGCCGGTAAAAACCAACACTCCTCAAGTGGAAGCTAGTCGAAGACAGAAGAAAGCCAGTGGAATAGCCAAGACAGTAAAAACAAAAACTCCAAAAGTGGAAGTTAGTCCAAGACAGAAGAAAGCCAGAGGAATAGCCAAGCCTACAAAAACCAACACTCCTCAAGTGGAAGCTAGTCGAAGACAGAAGAAAGCCAGTGGAAAAAGCCAAGACAGTAAAAACAAAAATCCATAAGTTTGAGCCAGTCCAAAACAGAAGAAAGTCAGTGGAATAGCCAAAACAGTAAAGAAGCAAAATCTCCAGAATTTGAATCTAGTCCAAGACAGTAGAAAGCCAGTGGAATAGCCAGGACAGTAAAAACAAAACTCCATAAGTGGAAGCCAGTCGAATAGCCAAGACAGTAAAAACAAAAGCTGCAGAAGTGGATGTTAGTCCAAGACAATAGAAAGCCAGTGGAATAACTAAGCCTGTAAAAACAAAAACTCCATAAGTGGAAGATAGTGCAAGATAGAAGAAAACCAATTAAATAGCCAAGACAATAAAAAGACCGAAACTCTATAAGTGGAAAAAGCCAGTAAAAGACAGAAGAAAGCCAGTGGAATAACCGAGCCGGAAAAACAAAAACTCCACAAGTGGGAGCTAGTCCAAGACAGAACAAAGGCAGTGGAATAGCCAAGACAGTAAAAGAAAAAACTCCAAATTTGGAAGCTACTCCAAGACAGAAGAAAGGCAGTGGAATAGCCAAGACAATGAAAAAAAAAAACTCCATAAGTGGAAGCCAGTTCAAGACTGAAGAAAAGCAGTGTAATAGCCAAAACAATAAAATTAAAAACTACATAGGTGAAAGGTAGTCCAAGACAGAAAAAAAAAATTGCATAGCCGAGACAGTAAAACAAACAGCTCCATAAGTGGAAATCAGTCCAAGGAAGAAGAAGGGCAGTGGAAAGGCCAAGAGAGAAACAATAAAAACTCCAGAAACAATAAAAACTCCATAAGTGGAAGCCAATCCTCGACTGAAGAAAAGCAGTGGAATAGCCAAGACAATAAAAACAAAAACTTCATAATTGGAGACGACTCCAAGACCGAAAAAAAAATGAATAGTAAAGATAGTAAAAAAAAAAAAGCTCCATAAGTGAAAGCCAGTCTAAGACAAGAAAACCTATTGGATAGCCAAGACAGTAAAAAAGAAATTCCAAAAGTGGAAGCCAGTCCAAGACAGAAGAAAAGCAGTTGAATTGCCAAGATAGTAAAAACAAAAACTCCATAAGTGGAAGCTAGTCCAAGACAGAAAAAAAAAGAATAGCCAAGACTAAAAAACTCCATAAGTGGAAGGTAGTCCAAGACAGAAGAAAGTCAGTGAAATAGCCAAGACAATCAAAAACAAAAACTCCATAAGTGGAAAGTAGTCCAAGACAGAAGAAAGCCAGTGAAATAGGCAAGACAATGAAAAACAAAAACTCCATAAGCGGAAGCTAGTCAAAACAGTAAAATAAAATAAAATCCATAAGTGGAAGCTAGTCCCAGACAGGAGAAATCCAGTGAAATAGCCCCCCCCCAAAAAAAAAAAAACACTCCATAAGTGGAAGAAAGTCCAAGAGGCATGTAGTGCCGGAAGCGTAGGCAAGGCGTCTACTGTACGGAGGAGAGCTTTGGCTTTACGACTGCCTCTCTAGAGTCGGAAGGCAGAGCCGTAAACCTCGAGTTTATTGGTCATCAAATCGAATTGGCTGATACGACTGTAGATGAAGTCTATGGAAGAATATTCTTGACCATCTTCCCCTTCTATCTGTTTTTATTTCGTTTGTGTTACCTGTAAATTTTCGATAGCTATTTTCATTTTTCAAGTGGCATTTTTTCATGTAGGTTTACACTTAATGTTCATATGCTTAAGTTTTATTCAATACCTGTTTATATATATATATATATATATATATATATATATATATATATATATATATATATATATATATATATATATTTATATATATATATATATATATATATATATATATATATATATATATATATATATGTGTGTGTGTGTGTGTGTTTATGTATGTATATATGACCAGGGTTCAAATCCCGGCCGGTCTGATATTATAGTCTTTGGGTGATTCCGCCTGGGGCTCTGATCCCGAGGTCGTTAAGAGAATCCAGACTTTAATGTATTAATATATATGGCTTATTTGAAATTTGCAAAAAACACGTTTAAATGTGCAAAAATTTATCATATGTATGTATATATATATATATATATATATATATATATATATATATATATATATATATATATATATATATATATATATATATATATATATATATATATATATAAACAATTATGTATATATATAATTTACTTTTGTTTCATCAAAAGATTATTTTTTATATGATAATTTGCATCTTGAGAAGTCTACCGTAGGTATTCATTTTGTGACTTGGTGCCAAAAAGTATAAACAAACAGAAAGGTAGCCTATGTGTAAAAGAAATCTAAGAAGTGATATAAAGATTTCAATCATTTGCATTTACCGTTTGAATGAAAGTAAACCTCCTTTTTTTTTCTTTCTTTTTTTCAGATGTGCCTTGCAGCACTCTGCTCTGCCAAACAGGTACGTATTCATATAAACGTATTTATCATTGCCTGATAAAACTAGTGGACCCTTACTGTTGTAATCTGGAGCATAGAGTAGGAGGATTCTGGGCGTGTGAGCTGAAGGCTTGGAGCTGTCACGAGGGAAGGAGCATTTGACAAGAACCTCTTCTTCCTTCTCTTCCTCTTCCTTTGTGCCTCCTTTTCCCTTCCTCCTTTTCCAAGGAATTGGCACTCGAGGAATGGAGGGCGAGAGAAATGGGAAGTGGGGTGATGGGCAGGGAGGGAATGAGGGTGGGACCTAGCTGAAAGGTAATGCTATTCATGAAATGACATTGCCTATTCATGAACTCAGTGGAGAATTCCAATTCTAAATTGCCACCCGTCGCCCCTAGGATTTGGGAATTCATATACGCGTCCTCATCACCTTTTATGGCCAGCTGACACTTCGGCCGGGATGTTAGCATGTTACGTATCCTCTTCTATGGGATCACAAGATGCTGTCTTACGTGTGTCTCTTTTGAGGGGTATTTTGTTTTATTTCTGGTTAGCAAAGATTGATAATCACACATTATTCTGGATCAGGTATAGATATTTAAGCCTGACTTCAATTTTTGTTTGATGAAAAAATACAGTTTTAGATTCCCCAAGGCTCATTTTCATCATTTGATAAAGATTATAAAAAAAACGGGTTAATGATGCTTCCTTTCCTTGGCCATTTTCCAAGACCGGAAATTTTCAGATTTTGATTCCTGGAGAAGTAGGTAATAACTTTATTATATGTACACAACAAAAAAATGAGTAACGGATATACCTGACGGAAAATCGAACTTTCTCTTGAAAGACGCCAGAATGAGTCATTACAAATTCACCTTTATTTTTTAAAGAAGCGAAGACTCATTTACTTTTTTCAGAGATTCCGTTCCGATTCATGAGCGCCGTTGATGGTAAATAATGAGATGTTAGTTCGCCTGATGGTAGATAGGGAGTGGGGGTTTGAAGAGGGGATTATAACTTTGTGGAGGAAGGGTATATGTGGATGGCGTAGGAGGAGTGGGAAGGCAGCAGTGGGTGGGAGAGAAGAGGAATGGTGCCAGTGGAAGGGAGTTGCATGTCATCTATTCATTAATCACCCCCTCCTTGTTTGGGGTCCCGGGTGATGCCACAAGAACTTAAGTGCCACTCCTCCCCCCAACCCCAGTCCCTCCCACCCTTTAGGCTATTGTGGCCTTTACGTTCCCTCGGGTATTAGGGTCGAGACCCCCTCCCCCCCCCCCCCTCTCCCCATCTATTGGAGCCTCCATGTGTTTTGTGCAGCCGAGTTGAATCTAATTACAGACTTGGTTTTCCGGAGTTCTGTGAAATGGAGATACGCTTATCTTACGTCGACGGGCCGATGCCTTGAAGAGGCGAGGTGGGAAACAGATATAGGTAAGGAGGAGGAGGAGGATTCTTGGAGGGACATATTATAGGAGGATGTCGTTGTTTTACATTCTTGGGGGATGCACTCTAATCATCATAAGGGTAATGAGGAACAAAATTGGCTGATTTTTCGAGGGTACATTATTGTGGTACTTGAACATGTTGATGATGTTGGATAACAAATAAAACAATATCTTAGATGGCTGCATTTTTATAGAAACTTATTATATATAAGTTGCTGTTTTGCCTATGATTAATTGTTGTTGGTCACATTTAAAAAAAAAAAAATTCCAGCAATTATTATTTTTCTAAATCCTTACGTAACAGGTTAATACATAATTCTCATACAACTTTAGTTTTTAATTTGATCTGTAATTTACAACCATGAAAACTTTGATATTATATTCATTTATTACTTTTTGTAATTTGGTTTACAATTTCAAAAGTTCAAGTTCATATGAATATAAGTAGCTAGCTACACGTTGATATTGATTAGGAAAATATAATGCAAAGATCATGCTATTTTTACTACATTTTTATACCGATGATGGCACTGGTTATTACAATTAGTTAAATGAAAATCTCATGATATCAGCTGCATAAATACAGATAATTTTTTTTTTTTGTGCGAGGCCATTTATAAATGTTAGTTGAGGAGGGTGCTCACCATTATATATGTGTGTATATATATATATATATATATATATATATATATATATATATATATATATATATATATATATAAATTTCTCAGCTAAAACTTCATGCGACTAAATGTATGCCTACTGCATGAAGAATTTAATTTTGTTCTGTTTACACAATTTAAGATAATTCAGCAGATGAGAGTATAAGCCCTAATATAATAGGTAATGTGACCTTTGTAGTATTTTTGTATATAGGCCTACATATATTTTAAAGCTTACGTTGCCCTTCTGCCCAGATACGGGCTCTTAGTTATAAACTACTATTTTGACGTTCATATTTCACGAATCTTTTTTTTTTTTTTTTTTTTTTTTTTTTTTTTTTTTTTTTTTTTGTAAATTCTTTATAGGTCAGCTATTTATTAAAGTCTTTATATATTTACGAATATAATGTTTTAACAATTATTGACAGTTCCAATTCAAAAGTTACATTCCTTGGTAATCTTTGGATGTTAAGTATTTCTGTGTTGAAAGTTACTGTGTTGGGAAACGAGTGGACGAAAAATATAATTTAGAGGTAAACATGGCTCTACGTAAAATAGTTGTATAAGATATAGATCTTACTTCTAACCACAAGTTATTAAGCTTAGTAAGATCGTTCAGTCGTGGTAATATATTATTCCAAGCAATGGGACTCTGGTAAGCATTGTTTCCTACTTAGTAGAACGTCGAAAATATACATTGAGATTATTTCGGATATAAAAATCTAAAACTATGTACTTCAAGCCCAACCTCAAAAGTACATCGACACACAGATTCAGGACTGGGCACTTTTCCTCAACCTCAGCGTCACTTTGCCCACATTCACGTCGACGTTGTAGGTCCCCTACCCACATCACAAGAACATCATTACCTGTTTATCGTTATCGACAGGATTATGTACAATTCTGTAAGATATATACGCTGTTGGATAAACAGCACACTGTTGGCTCTACTCAAAAAAATGTTATGCAGGGTAATATTACATTAACTAAACTAACGTAAAAGTCCACCGGTTAATCAGAAGTACCTTAAAATAATATTAGATGGCAGACACTCATCAAAATTCTATAGATATGACATTTTATATAATTGGTATCTGAGGTTCATAAGGAAGGTTTGTAAGGCAAATTTCTTCCGTAATAGAAGAGAATGTCTTCTTCCCCTAAAAACTAAGGTTCCCTTTATCAAAATTCGTAGATTTGCTTTGAAATGTCACACAAGGTTAGTTAGTGCAGATTTTTCCTTGTTAGGCAACAGACCTTCTTTTCTATGAATGTCATCTTAGGAATGTAATTAAACACATTTTAATTATAGTATCCTACCTTACCTACAACATTCCTCAAATCACGGAGTTTTCGGTAAGAATCTTTAAGGTTGTTTTTTTATAGGGAGTTGTGGTAGACTTTTGGAAACGTCGCTGCGTGGCAATATGCTGGACGGGTGTTCGAGACCCGCTCAAGCTCGATAGATTCTTGTGATGTCTGCAACCTCAACATGCTTGTGAGCTTCGAGTTGGGTGTTTGGGAAACCTCTAGGTGTACTTGCCGAGTTATTTAGCAGACATTGCCTGGCTCTCCCTGGTTCTAGCTTGGGTGGAGAGGGGTCTTTGGTTTTGCTCATGTATATATATATATATATATATATATATATATATATATATATATATATATATATATATATATATATGTATATATATGTATATATTTATATATGTATATATATATATATATATATATATATATATATATATATATATATATATATATATATATATATATATATATATATATATATATATATATATATATATATAGTGTATGGTCAGTCTCTAGGGCATTGTGACTGTCCCTTGCCTTTGCCATTCATGAGCGACATATATTCTTTATGGAAGACTTAATATAGTACATCAGTATACACAGTAAATCACGCTTATGCACATAATTAGCCTCAAATGTGGAATACCTATCTGTTGCAGAAGTTGGTCATTAGGTTATAGGTTATCGTGGCCT
>NC_090745.1:88600482-88610482 GCF_036898095.1 Palaemon carinicauda
ATTATTATTATTATTATTATTATATCATCACAGTCTAAGCTACAGCCCTAGTTGGACAAACGGGATGCTATAAGTCCAAGGGCTCCAACAGGGACAAATAGCCCAGTGAGGAAATGAAACAAGGAAATAAGTATACTACAGAAGAAGTAATGGACCATTAGAATAAAATATATAAAGAATAATAACAACATTAAAATATGTCTTTCATATATAAACTATAAAAACTTTTGAAAAAACATGAACAGAAATGAGATAAAACAGCGTGCCTGAGTGTATCCTCAAACAAGAGAACTCTACCCCAAGACTGGAAGATTGTTTTACAGAGGCTAGGGAACTACGCAAGACTAGAGAACAATGGTTTGATTTTGGAGTGTCCTAAAAGAGCTGCTTACCATAGCTAAAGAGTCTCTTCTACCCTTACCAAGAGGAAAGTAGCCGATATTACATTGCATTAGTTAACCCTTTGAGCGAAGAATTGTTTGGTAATCTCAGTGTTATCAGGTGTATAACGACAGAGGAGAATGTGGAAAGAATAGACCAAATCATTCGGTGTATGTGTAGGCGAAGGAAAAATGGCCGTAACCAGAGCGTGGGATCCAGTGTAGTACTATCTGGACAGCCAAAGACCCAATAACACTCTAGTGGTAGTATCTCAATGGGTGGCTGGTACCCTGGCGAACCTAATATCTTTAAGATGTTGTTTTTTACTGTTATTGGCATTTTATAAGACTGGTTTCGGTTTAAGCAAATATTAAAATCTCCATTATCTACTTTGTTTCTCAAAAGTCTTTGGGATTTATAAGTCACGACACGTAAAACAAACTAATAAATTTCATGAAAATCCAATTGATCAGCAGCATTTAGAATTACTATCAAACCCCATTAGATTTGTATAAGGTCATCAAATTTCCAAAAGAATATCTCACGCAATATATTATCTTGAAACGATCTACGTTCAGATACCGAGAGACTCCTCAGTGATATTTTACCTTTGAAGCGTCGGCGATTATAAATCATCATTCGGGTTCAAAGGAAGAGCCGCTATCAACTAAGTCAACATTGTTCAGTCAGAGCATCCGATAAACATCCGGGGCTAAGTAGAGCCGGGCACATTCAAAGACGCCTCTCGGTCCCACTATATGATAAATTAATGATTTCTCCAAGTCCCTCCTCACTCCCGTGTACGATTTCAAAGGGGCGCCGCGCCCTCCTTCGTCGTGTTCAAGAGTTTTTTCCCCTTTTGTTTTTTCCTTTGTTAGGAAGTCTACATCATCAACTTTGGTTCAAGTTTTATGTTTGTTTTGTGGCGATTCGTCAAGAGTCTTGGAATCTCTGCATTTGAATGATTAACTACCTATCTATTTATCTATCGATCTATCTATCTATCTATCTCTCTGTCTATCTATACACGCCAATACTGTCGATAGTAGTAACAGTGTTAAAGATTTACCGTAAAAAAACGGTAAAAATCCTGGAATAAATGTTGCCAATCATTTACCATTTTAAAACCAGATATATTGAAGTTACGGAGTGATATTACGGTCACCAACCCGTAAAAGATAATGATAAATTAGAGTAAAATTACGATTGCCTGTATTTCACTGTAATACGGCTGAAAACAGTATATTTTTACGGAGAATTTCAGATTAAAATTACGATTTTTTTTTTTTTTTTTTTTTTTAAAGCAGCGCACCTGTAGTTGTCAGATCAAAAGAAAGGTTAAGCAAGGCTGGGGCACCAGGAAAAGCCAAACACCGATGACACTTAAGCTCACTGATATTTGCTGAAAATCTGAAGGCTAACATCTTTTATCGTTGCCTCCTTAAAGGGAGAATGGTGTTTGGAGATATAAAGAAATTGTATATTTAATCTTATTCTACATTTAACAGAAAATTCAAACAGGCATTTTTATGCTAATTTTATGCTGAATGATCAGAAGAAAATCACCAGTTGATATTTCATCTTAAATGATTAATCTATGAGATGTTAAATCCTATCCAAAAGATCTATTAATACAGAGTTTTGAAGAATTCAATAATGTCATCGAGTTTGATATCAAGATATCTTAAAGGAGTTCAGTGATGATCTAATTATAGTTTATCAAATAATGCAAGCTCTAATTTCAGAACATTTCAGAATCCTTATTGCATTTATGACCTTTTGATTGTTATATTTCGGTTGGACAGTCATCTATTTGAACTTTCATCAGTATCTTGAGTAATGATAGTATTGATAATCTTTTTAAATTAAACATTATTTTGTATACATTATTATTATTTTCTGCAGTTGGCAGCCACTTTCTCTTTGATTGAATGATTAAAATGTGAGAAGTATTCATTTATTAATATTTAATTAAAAGTGAAATTCATATTACACTATATAGTATTCTTCCAACTAAGGTGGTGTTCTCATTTTCGTCCCGTCATGAATCGACCTGGCAAACCATTTTTGACGTTCACCATATTATTTACTATTTTTTTTCTCAGCATTGTTATTATTATAGATAACCATTAGCATGACCTTTTGCTGAAAATCTGATTTTTCAAACCGTGGGAAAAGTGATCATAGCATACATTTTCAGCGTTAAATATCTATGTTTATTCTAATAGGCCAAAGTTTAAGCACCAAACTACTTTTTATTTCCTTGTTTCAAAAACTTTTTGTCCTCGAAATGAGCAAACAAATTCAGAATTTTAGAATTTACAGAACTTCACAGTCTCCCCCCCCTAAAAATGGTGGTAGAGAATGTAAGTTGCGCTATTTAACTTCTGTAAAGGGAATGCTAGATTTTATGCAGTGATTATTCCTGCAATACAACTTTTTTAGGGTGTGTGTGGGTTATTTCAAATCTAAATCTATTTTTTCCAAAAGAAGGTCGTAATAACATATGCATAGATGTTACAAAAAGCTCTTTTTAATTCATCAGTACGTATTTTAACCGGATAATTCTGAAAGTTGAATATAATCGGGAAATAGCCAAAAACAAACGCGCGAGCGTGCGCGCACGCACGCACACACACACACACACACACACACACACACACACACACACACACACACACACACACACATATATATATATATATATGTATATATATATTATATATATATACATATATATATATATATATATATATATATATATATATATATATATATATATATATATATATATATACAATATGTTTCATCTAGGATATACCTAAAATTACCGTTGTGTAATGTTATTATTGCAATACTGAATAATAATAAAGGCCATACAAAAGATCCCATTTTTCTTGAACTTTTATGGGCCCACAGTTTTTACCATTTGTTTTGATTATTTATTTCTTGGAATATTTTGATATCAATATATTTTCTTGCCTGCATCTCTGAAACGATTACATAAATGAAACGTCCGTAGTGTTATTATTTAATAATAATAATAATAAAAAGTTTGCTTAACATAATTTTAAACCGGCAATATTCTACTCATGAAATTATTTACCAGCTTCTGTTACGTTTGCATTATTCCGATCGATTGTCAAAGAATCGTTTCCCAGTGAACTAAATAAGAGTTATGAATAACTCTATCCGTTTCCTTTATTTTTGTTAATTACTCTCGATGATTTTATGGAATGTTTGATCAAAATCCCCAAGTACCTTGTAACTGCTATATTTTAATTGATCAATACTTCTCTTGTAATTTATTTATTTCCTTAATTCCTTTCCTCGCTGGGCTATTTTACCTTGTTGGAGCCCTTAGGCATATAGAATTGAGCTTTTCCACCCTGGATTGTAGCTTAGCTAATAATAATAATAATAATAATAATAATAATAATAATAATAATAATAATAATAATAATAAACAACGTCCGTTATTCAACACATGACACAAGATGGCTGTTGCCATAACAGAACATCAGGAAATCAGTCTTCATGTTTCCTTCTCTTCATCCAGTGTCACTTGGCAACTGTAAAATTAAAGATCATCCATCATCTGTAGCTACTGCGCGGGTAGATGAGTTGTAGACAAGCGAGGTTTCAATTGGGAACTACCTTTGGCTTTAATCACCTTCGCTTCAACAATGCGTGAATACCCGACTGTACACACTTGGCTCGAATAGAGAGAAAGAGAAAGCATACGATTTAATTCCGGTTTTCTAGAATGATTCGTGCTTTTTGTCTTGGTGATCTTAAAATAGTTGAATGTGGTTTTTTTTTTTTATATAAAAGATACTAACTCCTGTTTAATCGTTTAGAACTAATTGTACGGGAAATCATAACTCTAGATTTTAGTTGAAAATGTATACTAGCGTCTAAATTACTTTTAAATATACATGAACGATAATCTAAGATGTGTTTTTTTTTTTTTCCATCCAAGTTGGGTCAGAGGGATTGACAGGGGAAGGGGTTGTAAGGCATATGCCTTTTGTTTGGGCGTGAGTCAGCCAAAGTTTGCCCCATAGGAATCTTCTCATAACATCTCTTTATGGTGTAACACATCGTGGGCCAACCTGAGTAAAGTCCCCCCCCCCCCCCTTCGCCTTCTACTTTTAACCCCTCGGTTTTTTGCTCGCCAAGGTTTATTTTTTTTTAAAGAACTTTCAACGTCTATCCTGAATTTTTAGTCCATCTTTGTGTTTTTCTTAATGAAATCTGCAATTTATTTTCTGAGAAAAATGTGTCCATACACTGGATGGTTACATGAAATTCAATGGTTTATATAGATGCATACACAGACGCACACACTCTCATATATATATATATATATATATATATATATATATATATATATATATATATATATATATATATATACATATATATATATAAATATATATATATTTATATATATATATATATATATATATATACATGTATATATATATAAATATATATATATATATGTATATATATGTGTGTGTGTGTGTGTGTGTGTGTGTGTGTGTGTGTGTGTGTGTGTATCATTGTGTTGTTTGTACGTTTTCTGTCTTTTTCTTTCAGAATTTTTTCTTTCAGAATTTTCTAAAGGCTCAGATGAAAGGATTTTGCAGTAGATTGTTTTTTTTTTCCGATGAGTTTGGCGTTGCTGTTGTGAAAGTATATAACTTATCTGTGATGAATCATTAGTACTGTATTTCCTGAGGTTTCTATTGTATTCACTAGCATCTCAACCGTTACCTTTTTTTTTTTTCACTGGCAACACCTTTGATTTCAATGCATGAGGGGATCAGATAGGGCTGTGTAAGAAATTATTTTGATTATTTCAGTTTGCTTCGAATAAAACTTGTAACATAGCACCATTTCCCCATCGTCAAACATTTTTGCATTTTATCGTCAAATATTTTTACATTAATCTGTCTCATCGCACACATTCAATATAATCCTAAATTTGTGAATGTCAAAGTCGATATTCCATTAGCACGAGATTTAAAGGCCGCGCATGAATGGCTAGCAGAGGCAAGGGTCAATGACATTGCCTCAGCAAGCAGGACAATGTACTAGAGACTATATATATATATATATATATATATATATATATATATATATATATATATATATATATATATATATATATGTGTGTGTGTGTGTGTGTGTGTGTGTGTTTATATATATACAGTATATATATATATATATATATATATATATATATATATATATATGTATAAATTTATATATATATATATATATATATATATATATATATATATATATATATATATATATATATATATATATATATATATATATGAACAGCGCTCAAGCTAGGAGTTTGAGCGGGACTCGAACCCCAATCTGACTATCATCAGAGAATGGCGTTTCCATTAGGCCACTACAATCATAATGGCACCTTTTGGCAACTCCTTCAGGGAATTTGTATCCCTGGTCAGAGTCTAGTAAGTGAGGTGCTTTAAAGTCTAGAAATATTTCCAATATATCCTCAGGAACTTTACTTGGAATTTTTTATGACAATAGAAAAATTAAGTTAATTTTTGTCAAGTAATCTACGTAATGCATGATGTAGAAAAACGTACCAGTTTTCATGGTCCATATGTCCACGAAATTGACTTGACCATGGTTATTAAGCTGATTTGCGGGAAACGGGCGGTTAAAACCAGCCAAACAGGCTTTTAGGTCTCTGTGTACCGCATTATAGATAGATTCTTCAGTTATGGTATACGAAGTATATTTACTATAACTTTGGCACCTAGTAGAATGTCTGCTTTTTTCCATAATAGCCACTTGAAACCCGAGGTATATTAATTATGTTCAAAGCATATTCTTTGATACTATGTCCATACTTTTTTCTGCTATTTTCCCAATTCCTTCAAATCTTACTAGTTTGTAAGCTTGTAAAATATTGTAATTTTCTTCATCTATTTCCTTTTTAAATTTACTTCCCTTGAAAACTGGAATTGCTCTCTTGACAAAGTCAACTAAACTCAAGTGTAAAACTAGGGATATGTAAACTTTTATAAAGTAGTTGTCTTTGCAAGGCAAGGACACTTTGCATGATTTAGAAGCCAATCAAATGGTTACATAGTGGAATGAACAATGATACAAAAGGTGGAATCAGCCGAAATGAGAGGACTGATACAGTTTTACCTTGCTATTGGCGGACTTTTAGATTGCTTACAGGCTGCCATCCACCTATCCATCCAGCTGTAGAAGGGCAACTGAATCTGCTAGGCAAGGAACAATTGTATAGCACTAGCAACGGCACCCCTCAAGAGCTATCAAGAACCTTCTTAAGGGGTATGTGTGTTATATAATTTTTTTATTGATATAGTGTGTAAAGTTACCATTTAAGTCCTTTGCGCTAAGCTCAAGAGATATCCTACTCTTTTTAATCAGCCTCATAAAGCCCTGCAGGCCACATCTTCCCGTTTTTTAAAAAGGTGGAAATCGATTTGTTTCCGTCGGTTGCAAGTTCTGGAATTCTCATCCCAATTGAGTTTTTCTTACTCTCATAACCTTTATTATTATTATTATTACTAGCTAAGCTACAACACTAGTAGAGAATTTTGGATGATATAAGCCCAAGGGCACCAACGGGGAAAATAGCCCAGTGAGGAAAAGAAATAAGGAAACAGATAGAATGGTCTAACCAAAGATAGTGGAAGACCATGGTACAGGGACTATGGCACTACCCAAAATACAGAACAATGGTTTGATATTGGAGGAGTGTTCTTCTAGAAGAGCTACTTACCATGGCTAAAAAGTCTCGTCTACCCCCCATCAAATGGAAAGGAAGCAGCCACTGAACAATTATAGTGTGGTAGTTAACACCTTAAGGGAGGTAGTTTTTTTCGGTTATTTTAGTGTAGTCACTTGTATGAGGAAAGAGGAGAATGTGTAAGGAATAGCCAGACTATTCGGTTTATGTGTAGGTAAGTCTTCTGTTCCATATTTTTTCTTTGGAATAGACTGTGCTAATATATGAATGACACAGGTTAGAGGCGTACAAAAATGTAAGATGAAATTCCGGAGGGGGCCAATAAATTTAAAACTTAGAAAAGTTTTGAAGTTTTGATTTTTGGATTTGGTAAACCTTGTATCCATACGAAGAAAATATGGTGAAAATGTAAATGCCTTACAGAGACCCAAAACCGAAAGGAAACAATAGGGAAGGAGCCATAGGCGGCATGTTTAAGACAGAAAGTTTCAATGAACAGTAAGCCTAAATTTAGGTTAAATTAGCATAAATTACGTTATATGGCGCCGAAGGGAGTAGTTTTCACCCAATATAAATTATGATTTATGACCCTCAAAGGGTTAAGGGGAGTAAAGCATGTAATATATACATGCATATAATATATATGTATATATATATATATATATATATATATATATATATATATATATATATATATATATATATGTGTGTGTGTGTGTGTATGATTATGGAGGTTAGTAACTCTGGCCCACCATACAAAGGCATTGAGATGACAATCCAAATGACATAAATGTGACCCAAGACTGAAAGGAAACAAAAGGGAAGTAAGAGCCGTATGTTGTCTTCTTCTTTAAGACATAAAGTTTAAATGAACAGTAAGTCCAGATTCAGATTAATATAGCAGAAAGCTTAAATTCGGTTCAGTAGAGCAGTAAGCTTTAATTTAGATTCAATGAGCTGTAAACTAAAATGTAGCTTATAGTGATAGTATGCTTAAATTCAGCTCTAATAGAAGGTTAAAGTTATCAAAGAAAGAGATTTTCCAGCCAAATGAGTAAAGCTCTACTCTTACAGAGCTGGCCATTAATGATAGATAAAATTGAATATTATATTAAGGAGCTGTAATCTTAAATCCAGCTCCAGTAAGCATTAAATTCTACCTTAAATGGGCAATAATTTAGAAATAATTTTAATGGAACAGTAGCCAAAGAGGTAGACTAGTGATATAGTTTATTAGTCATACCATAATAAAACATCGAAAATTACAATTGTGAGGGTAATATTCCAAACAGGGATATGAAAGGGTAATAACTCGGATGAGATCAAAATAGTTAAAAAAAAGAAAAATATTTGTAAAAAGACAGCGGCTTGAATATTCAGTGTTACCCGAGAACTAAAGTGGGAAAAAATCATATCCAAATTTTTTAAAGGAATTTGTCGATTTTCAGATAAGTAGAAACTATACGATAATTTAGAAATATAAGGTTAGTTACTCTGCTAATGATTTCATGAACCTCGTTCGAATTCGGACCAGAGCTCCCAATTACACTCGTCTTTAAACGAGTGCCATCATCTACTGGGACCAATAAAAGGGCGGATTTGGGAGGGTCTAGCAACACCATCTTCAAGTACGTAATGGGAAACCAGGAAGCTGGAGTCGTCTGGTGAAGCGTATATAAGAAAAGAAAAATATACATTCAATCGGTTTCCTTGTATGAGATAGGTCCTAAAGTCTAGGAAAGGAAATCAGGTTCCCTCTCATAGAATATCGAGTCGAATGAGGTGAGCGCGATTGGAATCTGCCGTTGCAAAGAAAAAAAAATTGTTCTCTCTACAGAATGTGGAAGTTTATTTTTGAAGAATGTATTTTTCTTCACAATGTCGAGGAATATTGCCGAATGTAAATAGATTTTTCTTTTAAAGGAAAGTGGGGTTTCTTATGCTAGATGACGAAGCGCATTGTTGGATGTAAATAGAAACCTTGTCCCTCGCAACACTTCAAAAAAAAAAAAATAAAAAAAAAAATATATATATATATATATATATATATATATATATATATATATATATATATATATATGTATGTATATATATATATATGTATATATATATATATATATATATATATATATATATATATATATATATATATATATATATATATATATATATATATATATTTATATATATATATATATATACATGTGTGTGTATATATATATATATATATATATATATATATATATATATATATATATATATATATATATATATGTATATATATATATATATATATATATATATATATATATATATATATATATATATATATATATATATATATATATATATATATATATATATATATATATATATATATATATATATATATATATATATATATATCAGTTTCTGCTCTTAAGTTGTCAGATCTTGTTACCAAAAGTAAAAATAAGTTGATGTTCTGTCGTTCAGTTATGAATATACAAACAGTATTAATCCAACCACTTGCAAATTTTAAAATTTCCAACGATGTTAAAAAGAGACGAACTATTTTTTCCTATCCTCATTCCTCTATGGTATGAATTCCTGGCATCAATCAAAATGCCTGGTGCATACCCTCATCCTGCTAATACAGACTCTCACTGCTCTCCCCTCGGTAGGGGTATCAGCCTCCGCCCTGTCACACTAACGAGCTTCTAATAATTAACGATCTTTAAGAGGTAACTGGTGCAGTTCGATGTCACCTGAAGTATTTCAGTACGGTGAATTCTACAAAGGGCAATTTTAAAAGTGTTTAGTCCATTGATTTTTTTTTTATGTGATGTGTAAATATGGAGT
>NC_090745.1:88617982-88642982 GCF_036898095.1 Palaemon carinicauda
TGTAGCATAATCTTTCAAGAGACATCTTATATCTTATTGGAAGGATTTTTCCTATGTATGATAAACAAATAATAGAACGTTAGATCGAAAGGCAAAATGGATATAAGTCGGTTTTAATACTTAATTTATAATAGATAACATGCTGGTATTTCATTATTGTAAAATAATGTGTACGATTGAAATTCTAAAGTAAAAAAATGACCAGGGAGACACCAGATACAAAATCTCTCTCTCTCTCTCTCTCTCTCTCTCTCTCTCTCTCTCTCTCTCTCTCTCTCTCTTGCCTTTTTAATGATTTAGCTGAATTTGAATAGCTATTAGATCGTACCCAAGATCAGAAGTTATTGAGCGAATAGCAATTAAATGACAGTAAAATAACCTCATAATTTCCATAAATCTAATACCCAGTATTATGTATGTTAAAGCTATATTTTCTTTCAGCTAATCTCCAACAACTTCTGCCATTTCCACTGAAGTTTCACGTCCGTAAATAACATTGCAGTGACAAGTGTCTCTGAATTTCGTTTGCGCAGTTGACAGAGTTGTAGCGTCATGGAAATAAGGCAGTTCCAGGAAAACAAAGGGTTTAAAGTGGAGAGTCGCCCAGGCAGATGTAACTCTGCAAGGGCTTGCAAATGCAATAATGCCTGGTCATAGAATCATAGATTAATTTATCTAATGCACTGCCTCACTGTCCCACCCTAATTTTCTTTTATTCTTTTTATTTTCATCTCGCCATTTTTTTTGGCCCATTTTTCTCCTCGTTTCCCTGTCAGGGATATGAACGAAAGTCGGTGAGAAATGCAATCCCTTAATGAGCTGCTATAACTTTTTGAGCCAACTCATTATCAACTTAAATGAAGAAGCTGTCGATCGGAGGATCGATGTCATTAGTTTTTTTCCTCTCTCACGGGCTACTGTGGAAAGATGTGTAATCGAACTTCGAAGAGATCGATTGCACTCTCTCTCTCTCTCTCTCTCTCTCTCTCTCTCTCTCTCTCTCTCTCTCATACAATTTAGATATCTATGTTTACATGCACACACACACACACACACACATATATATATATATATATATAGAGAGAGAGAGAGAGAGAGAGAGAGAGAGAGAGAGAGAGAGAGAGTATATATACATCCACATACATATATATGTATGTATGTATATATGTTTATATATATGTATGTATATATATATATATATATATATATGTATATGGCAATTAATGACAAGTTAATCGATATACATATGTAAGCGTGCAGTGGTATATTGAATTTGGTGTGTTAGCGGTTTTGATGAATACATATCAGATAGCCTAATATTTTTTCTGTACAAAGAAAAAGAATACACATTGTTGATTATGAATATTGTAGTTTCATCATCATTCAATCAGCCTCTGAAAAACTAGTGGAAATGACTTTGCTTTGGATACGGTTCGCTTCCTACCATGACGAGAAAGATTAGCAGTGATGACAAGAGACGAGGGTCTGGCAGGTGTTTGTTTGTTTGCAACAGGATGCCAGACCCGTGAGCGGAGGACCGCTTAGCTTCCTAATGAGTCCTCTGATGACTTTAGGGGGGACAACGTAGAATCACTGGAGAAGTAAGCTATTTGCTTCCTGAATTTTTCCTCGTTTCGTGTTTGTTGTGAGGTCGTGCCTTGCTTTCACAGTCTTGTGACATTGAATTGGGTCTTGGATAAGATGATGTAGAAGGCTTTTCTCTCTTCCTTTTCTTCCTGTTTGCATGTCGACCATTCGTTAACACCGTCAGGGCTAGAGTGACGGTGTAGTGCGCCGGAGGTTGGCAGTGTCAGTATGGTGGCTCCCCCAGTAATGGAGTGGAGCATTAATGTCTCATTTTGGTAGGCTACTAAAGATCAGTTAAGTACTCATTTTCGGTCCTCATCATGGACCCCCCTAACATATACAAAATT
This sequence comes from Palaemon carinicauda, assembly GCF_036898095.1. Taxonomy (NCBI): domain Eukaryota; kingdom Metazoa; phylum Arthropoda; class Malacostraca; order Decapoda; family Palaemonidae; genus Palaemon; species Palaemon carinicauda. The sequence goes on from NC_090745.1 coordinate 88,619,917, forward strand.
TGAAGAGGTCTAACCCCCCCTTTAAAACTATTTGGTGCCTTAGTTCCTCGTAGGCTGTGGTTGAGGGAAGGCTTAGTCCAGTAACACCCAATAGCATCTGGATTTACGGCTGGAATTAAGATTTCTGGGATTTACGCGTCAGCTGAGCGACTAAAATTCGGTGTGCAAACCTCGATGTCTTGAAAGTTATAAAGTGCTTATTGATATTCAGAATATAGCACCCAACTGAAAAGATTTTCAGTGATGATAGTTTTCCAAACAATGATTTATCGAATTTATGGTTATCTGATGACCCGTAACTTTTTAGTGTGATTTACAACATCCAAGTCCGAGTTTTGGTATGATCTAACGATATATTTTGGACGGAGAATTTCTTGCATGTTATATTTGGTGAGTATTTTTGTTTTTATGACATTAGTTAATTTTTTAATGGATGACATATAAATAGAAATTTTAACAACACGTTGATAAATAACTCCATTTTTTATGTTTTTGTCGAATATCTGTGCAGTTTCGCCATCACATCTTTTAAAATATATTTTCACAATAAAGTATATAGGTTACCGAATTGTTTAAATCTACTCTGTCATGAAATATCGTCAATGTATTTTTTTATTTTTATGTGTAAATATTGATTTAATTTTGGAACTATATGTTACACTTCGACATTCTTTCGAATGTGTATGGAGGGATCGCCTTATAAAATTCTCACTTGCTTAACCAGACTTCCTTCTAACTAATCAGTCATTAATGATATTTCGTATTTATTTCTCTATTTTCTTGTGAAACTAGTGATCTTACATAACATATTTTTCCCGACATAGGTTTTTTTATTTGAGAAGGTAGCTTAGAAGTTCTTAGCCTTCCAATTTTAACAAGATTCTACATACTGTACATATAGGCTACATATATGTACACAAATATACATACTATATACAGTATATATATATATATATATATATATATATATATATATATATATATATATATATATATATATATATATATATATATATATGTGTGTGTGTGTGTGTGTGTGTGTATGTATATATATATATATATATATATATATATATATATATATATATATATATATATATATATATATATATATATATATAACCTGTAAGTGGCAACCTTAGCTAAAGACTTGCAATGAAAACATCAAGGTTGTGCCCTTTCTGACGTCACTACCTCTAAAAGGAATACAGTAAATATGTATGGTAAAAAAACGTTCGTTATAACGCTAGTCAATCGATCAACGAAATTAAACAGTGTCGGGTCTCATCAGTAACGTTTTCGACAGGGTGACACATGCGAAAACAAACACTGCTTCTACTGTAGGTACCTTGAACATCCTGTAGCTGCAGCAGATCAAAATCTCCCGATGAATTCGTGCCGGGGGAAGGGAGCGGTAGTGACACTTTCTGGTGCTAACCCGTATTACCTGTCTTTATTACAACGACTTTCAATTGCACACACACACACACACATATATATATATATATATATATATATATATGTATAATTATATATAATTGTAAAGGAGTATTACCTGTCTTTATTACAACGACTTCTAATTGTATAAATTATGTGTATATATATATATATATATATATATATATCTATATATATATATATATATCTATCTATCTATCTATCTATATACATACATACATACATACATACATATATACACACATAAATATCTATACAAACATGTATAAATATATACATATATATGTGTGTGTGTATAATTGTGTATATGATTTATTACAAAAGACTGTCTAAGATCCAAACTAGAAGTGAATAATCTGGGTAAAGGCAATAACGAGCAAAAGTGTTTTTCCCTGGGTTGTATCAGAGACCCAGTTCGACTAGCGTGACCTCATTTTTCATCCTTATATTCAGAGCACCTCTGCTTTGTATATCTGATCCGGGGGATGCGTTCAAATGGCCTTTCCCCTCAGGTGACTTGTTTTTCTCTCTCCCCTCACAAATGTATTTGGTGAGGTTCCTTATTTATTTGCTCATAGTCCTTGACAGCTATAGAATAGACTGAGAGATACAGGCCTCGACGAGAAAAGTTGTTGACAAAGAATCGCCGTGAATTATTTCTTTGTTTATTCAAGTTTTGCCTATCCGTATACGCTTCCCTTTTTGTTCGGTGGCAGAAAAAGAGTAGCAAAAAGTCTGGACCCTTTTTTCATTCATATGTGTCTTACGAGTGATTCTTCCTCTACATGGTGAAGTAAAAGGGAACTGAGAGATAGTTGAAGGGGGTGGGGGGGTTGCCATTCGAAGAAACCTTGGAGCATAGAGATGTCTGTATGTGTCACCTGACGGTAATATTAGAGAGCACCGCGATCATAGTGTGTTTGTATGTGTCTCTTTCTGAAGGTCGGGGGAAGGTCGGGCTTTCTTGGATCTTCGCCACGCGTTCGATTTCATTGGGACTAGCCAAACGTTACTGGATAAAATTCGAAAGATCTTTTTGGATTACGTTCCCTCCTTTGCATTGAAATCTTAATCCTTACGAGGAAAAGAATTCCCAAGACTTTCTTCTGCTAAATAGGGATTCCTGTGAAAAGGATAAGAAATTTAGTGGGAAAAAGAGGGCATTTATCCTTTCCTGACATCATTATTATGGGATCGATGCGATGCTCCCCCCCTAAAAAAGAAGGCATGGTAACATGGCATGGAAACAGTGAGTGCTCGAAGATTAGGCGATAACTGCACCTAAACCCTTGGCACTGTGGTCCGTTGGCACTCGCGACCAGGTACGATAATCTCTGAATTTGTGATGGTCGTTTTCACCCCCTTGAGACCCCCCACCCCCTATTTTTAAAGGAAAAACTAACACCGTTTTCATAAAAGAAGTAGAAGTATATAGGGTCAAGTGGTAGATCCCAATGACTAAGCGTATTTGTATGCCGTTAGAACAGGTGTGGAAAAATCTTCCGGTGTCTGGCACGTCGACCCAAAAGCCTCAGGAAGGAAAAGTTTGGACGAAAGTTGGTCCTGCGTTTCAGCAACTTGTTCCAGCCTCCTTTATAGACCACTCGACAAGACTCGGACAGAAGGAAGCTCCTGGACCCAAGTGGTGTGGATCCGCTCAGGAGGAACATTTTTTTTTCTGTTGAAGCCAAATGCGGTGAGAGTGTCAAATTCTGAGAAAGAATTAAAAAAAAAACACTAATCCTTTGAAAGCTTATAGTGGAGAAAATGAATTCAAACTTCATTTTACCGCTTAGACTTTCATTCACTGTTTGTGAATGGACTATGTTTGTTAGTTTGTTTGTCCAGTGGAAAATTGTAAAGAAAACATAGTTTGCCTATTTTTCCTATATGCGAAATCTCTCCAGAAGTCTACAGACGTTTAGGTAAGTACTTCGAAATTAATTATAATTTGTTGCTTTAGTGTATTTTATTATTTGTCGTCAGTACATTTGCCTGTTCATTTTTATTTTTTACTCTCCGGTAGCTATTTATAATTCTACTCCCGATCTCTATGATCTGCAGTCCTCTTGTCTTTACCCTCCCCGTGGGAGCTATTTTCGTCTCCTTTTAATTACGCGACACAGCTCGAGAATTTTCAGCAAAGACTCAACCACAGCAGAGAAATAAGAGGAAAAATTAAATAAAAAAAAGATGGAATTAGCATCTCTCCAACTCAATTTAGTGGCATCCGGAAGCCAATTTAAATTAGCGCGCGCAGTGGGACCAAGCTGTTACCACTTGCATATCGACCAACTCAGCTGTGGCTGTTGATTGGTCGTCAGTGGAAAGCGCAGGCCTGCGCATGCGCATTGCTGTTCCAGCTGCTGCCACAAGACCCCACATGAGTAAGAGCAGAAGTAAAAGATTTCCATTTCAAGTTCTCTTTCTTTTTCCCGTGGTTGAGACTTTTTCTTTGTCCTATCACACATGGCATTAAGCCTGGCTTCCATTTGTAGGAAATATTTAAACCTATCTTTTAGAATACCCAGAAATGAAGAATATTTTGCCGATTTTTTGCGTACTTGCATCAGCTGCGCTTTGCTTATTCCTGTTTAAGGTACATTAACTATGCTAATTTTTAATACTTCCTCCTTTCATAACTCAAATCTTAATGCGTTGATAGCAATAAAGCTATGGGCAATGGAAATATTTCATATCTCCGGCTTTACTTTCCATATAAATGTGCTGTTTTTTGGTTCTTTTTCTGCTTTAGTGTTTAGATAAATCTAAAAGTATTCTTTGTTCATAAATCCTTTTTTATTTGCTTAACGGAATCTGGTTTTTATCGTTTCCAAAAGCTTCCTGCTGTAGGGTTTTAAAGGTACTTAGTAGCAGTGAAATTTTCGTGGCATTTCCCATTTACTCATATTTTCACAAAAAAATGAAATGATTGTTATCAGTAAAGGTAGTTAAGTTCAAAATATGATAGCATGCAGACACACGGGACAATAAAGCAGAAAGGAGATATAAATTCTAAAAATTAACCCCTCTCTTCAGATGGGGTTTCTAACGTGTAAATAATAATCAATATTATTTTTGTTTTACTGTCACCTGTAGTGCGTATTTATATCAGTACCTATATAATTTACTTCTCAATCCTTTTGGCACTTTGTCTCTCCATTTAATTAAGTACCCCTTCTTCCCTTACCCCACCCTGATTTCTTCTTCCCCCCTTTTCACTTCTTAGCCCCCATTTTTCTTTCGTACCACCCCCTCTCTGACATACAATTTTCATCTTCCTCCTACATAACCTCCATAGGGAATCCCTCTATGGGGTCGGGCTATGGTAAAGGAATTCGTTAATTAGATTTTTAGCGATTGTAATTATGTTTGCATTTAATTATGGAATTGGATTCTTTCTTTTCTTAAATTTAGAATCAATTATAGTTAGGACACAAATATTTTATTTTAAACCATAGCATGCCCTTTGAACCAGTTTAGGGGAAATCTAATTAGATTTGATAGTGATAACTCACATAGAAGTAAGTGACAACTAAAAAGAATGTAACGTTCAGTAAGTTTGATTCGTTAATATGAACTCATAGAATTCAAACTATCTTGAGGAAGAACATCGAAAACCTATCAAGGGGAGGAAATGTTAGAATTGAATGATTATCTTTAAAGAATCGTTGTTGATATGGCTATGTATCGTCACGATTTTTTTTTTCATTCCGATATAAGACATTATTTATGGGTAAGATCCCTAATTGCTATCTGCAGGTCATCGATTATGTGATTTGCTAATGATTATAGGCATAACCTACGAAATCTATGATACCCTGTTGATGTTTATGCGTAAGATTAAATTATAAACATAAATTATAAGTATTTCGTTCGGCATAAGCCTCATTCCCAAGTCATGAGACTGAAGAACAGCTTAGAGAGGCTGTAGATTAAATTGATTGAAAGTACTGATTTTGTAGGATTTAAATCGAAAATTTCTGGTGGTGACAAAGCTGTTAGTATATGATTATATTTATTGATTTCACCTTTGCTTTCTAGTATTTTAGATCACAAAGAAACAATTAGTATATGATTATGTTTATTGGTTTCACCTTTGCTTTCTAGTATTTTAGATCACGAAGAAACAATTAGTATATGATTATGTTTATTGGTTTCACCGTTGCTTTCTAGTATTTTAGATCACGAAAAAAACAATTATTTCTTCAATAATTAAAAACCGAAGACAATTAGAAAACTTATTATTATAATTTAAGTTAAGAGAACTCATGAAACCGTAGAAAGACTGAAACAGTTGATGAGATTGAATCTAGGGTTGAATCTTTACTGGAAAATATCCATGAAAATGCTTCAGATGATCTACCCTTAGTTATTTCCCATTGTTAATCTGATCACCGAAATATCCTCATAATTTATGCCTTTGGATTCTCGTTTAGTTTCATGCTCATGATCTCTTGCGTTAACCTGAAGGTTCACAAGCTCTTCGGGCCCCAGCTGACGTCTCGATTCATCAATTGAAAGGGTTGAACAAGTGGCATCAAGGAAAAAAAAAACACTTACACAAATGAAAAAGGACAAGGCACCATTTTATGTGAATAATTCCGTTATAAATACGAACGCAATTTACGCCTAAATAAAGGCAAAAAACGACAGAATGTAATTTTTTATTTAAAAAACGACAGTTTCCTCACCGACGAGGTTAAAGCATGAACCCGAGAGATCCAATTTCATTTTGTAATTAACCTGTGGATTTTAAAGTTAGTCTCGCAATTGCTTTTCACTTCCGAGAGATTTATCATGAATTCAATACATGAAAGCCGTGGTAATCACTGCATTGATCTGCAAATATCTTTAGTTTGATTTAAAGGGCACATGTGTCCAGTGGACCGAAAATAGGCAAGTTTTAATGAGAGCATGAAAACTGGAAAAATGAGGATCATTTGTAATCAAATCTGGATATTCAGGAGATGGAAAGGCTTCCTATATTTGCTTTGTTGACAACGAAGTGCAAACATGACTTGCATCAGTTATACTTTTTTTTGGAGTTGTACGTAACTGTTAAACACTCTTTCTTTATGAATTATCTTTTTTTCACGTTTTGTAACAATACATACTTAATTTCCCTATTTAAAATGATTCATTATATTTTTTCCGTCTATGCTTTTAAAGAAGGTTAATTGCAATAAAGTGAAATACGTTATCGTCGTCTTAATATCTGGCAACTTGACTTAATATGAGTACTTTCAATATCTCTTGACGTCCGAGAATTTGATTCATAGTGCTTTTCATGAAGAGCAACAGTTATTGGCAAGAGGAAAGGTAGAAATGGAAAATGAGAGAATTTTGATACTGTACACATGAAAGACCAGTTGCTCTAGGCAACTGTTGGATTTGTATCTTGTGGAACAGAATAGGAGACCCCAAATGTGAAGTGAAGCCAAACACAGCAAATATCTTTTTTTCCTTTAAACGTTTGAACAGTCATTATTGAACGCTATTAGAAAATTCAATGAGAAATAGTAAAAAAGACAGCAATGATGAGATATCTATACTTGAAAGCCTTTAAACTGCAGCTCCCGCCAGACTCTTGAATGCATGAAATGCTGTTATTGCACAATATAGTACTGAAAGTTAATCCATTAACTTTTATGTGGAAATCCAGTAGGGATATCTCTCTCTCTCTCTCTCTCTCTCTCTCTCTCTCTCTCTCTCTCTCTCTCTCTCTCTCTCTCTCTTAGCCTGGAAATATGGGTACCTGTAATGACTAAAATGTGCGCTGCTATATTGTCTTCAGTTTATAGCGCTTTTACAAATTGGGCCATTCCCTTATGAATTAATAAACACTAGAAAAATAGCGTAAATTAGTTTGAGATCATATTATTATTAGTAGTAGTAGTATCAACAGTAGCAGCAGCCGTGGTAGGCTGTAGTAGTAGTAGTAGAAGTAGTAGTAGTAGCAGTAATATTTAATGTCCCCCAACTAATGCTGTCATTAAAATGTATAGTTTTCTCTCATTTACATCCATCTGAATTTATAGCAACCTTTTATTGTTGTATTACGGAAGTAGTATATTGATAAAAAAATGTACTCTTCCTTATACCTCTCCAATCTCTCTGGCTACTTACATGTCCCTTTTCCTGCTAGAAGATATAACTCTTTAGACTGATAGGCTATGCAAACAAATGACTTCGAGGCTTTTTTGCTTTGTTGTTGAGGACTACCAAATAAAAAAAATCATTGTATATGTAATAAATAGTTTAATAGAAATGGATTGGCACTACGGATCTCAAATACTAGTATTTTATTGTCTGCGTAGAACATGTCTGGAATTTGATCATATATTTGAAAGAGGATTTTCTCAACGTTAACTCTGGATAGCTTTTCCTAACAGAAATTAGTGTATGGTGCAAATTATGGGGTATGAAGTTAAACCAAAAACATCAGGTACAATTCTTAGTAGGGGTAGGACATTGGATTTCCCCCTCCTGCGCCAGATTTTGTGTCCGCAATTGCAAATTGACAAAAATTAATCCAGCTTATCTCTTCAAGTTCACAAAAATGTGTTAACCCTGATTTATTTCAAGATTTTAAGGTTTCTCAATCCTGTGGAAATGTTTTAATTGTTTTATTCTACTGTGAGTTAAATATTGTTCTTCTGTCAAGTCTTCAGCAGGTGACTCCAATTTTAATCTGCTGGATAAAAACATGCGGTCTGTTAAATTCCTTATGCTTGATCTGGATATTAATTCCTCGCACGGTCGCTCAATTGGAGCGTTGTGCCTGCAAGAAAAGATTTTATATATATTTTCACCGTTCTTTGTATTCAGATCTTTCCAGGCTATATAGTCAATCGCATACTAGTAAATATTCTGTTAGTTTGAACAGTCTTGCCTTTTCTCATGGGAGGTTCAATACTTTTCCGTTTGAGTAATATTGTTTCAAAGTTATTCTGTTATTTATCTTTTATATTTTTTTGCTATTACACTGTTATGGTTCATTCTTTACTTATTAAGGTTTTTTCTGGTATTAACATATTTGTATTGGGGTCCGTGACTTTGTAGCATCTTGCTTTTTCTTCCTAGATTGTAACTTGCTTATCATTATAGTGATAATAACAATTACTATTTCCCTCATCTTTGGGTTTCCGCGTCTTTCACTGACAAAGAAAAATAATAAAGTGATGTCATACTGCATTTCATCACAGTCGATTACCACCTGGCTATGCACTAAGTTTCTTTTTGCTTAGGATTGGTATTAAAGAAAGTCGTCCAAAGAGAAGGAACTGATAAGCGCTCAAGCAGAGTTAGAGATTATATTACAACGAGAACCAATGAAGATCGTACTTTTTTTTTTATAAGTATTGCATCAATCATATTCTCAGCTTTTTCTCCTCATGGATATTTTATACTAATGACATGATTCATATTATTTTACATATTATTTTACTTACGGACGAGGTAAATGGTATTAAATCTTTGATTAATTCTTCTCTTATGGCAACTTGCGAAACATGTACTTGAAACTAATTCGATAGGCTAAAGGATGATGGATCCATCATGTTCCTTGAGTTTGAAACATATTATAACAGTCAATATTCTATTGACATACTGTATTTCCTAAGTTTCTCATTTTGCATTTGATATGATGCTCTCTCTCTCTCTCTCTCTCTCTCTCTCTCTCTCTCTCTCTCTCTCTCTCTCTCTCTCTCTCTCTCTCTCTCTCTCAAGCCAAAGAATGAATCATATGATTCCCTCGGATTCTAATTCAAAAAGGTATGAATTATGCGAACTAATTTCTGCATTAAAAAAATGGTAAATGTTTAAGAAAGACAAAGTAAATGAAGAAATTAGAAATTAACTTCAATAGAATGTCAGTTAAGGGTGGTTCATACGAAAATTTGATATAAAATGTAAATAAAGATGGCATATAATGAGATAAACATGATAACGCAGTTTATTAAATTTTTTAATTTGTATAAAGTAATTTTCGTTATTATTGTTTTTTTTATTCAGATCAAAATCTAACTTATTCCCTTTTTAGTATATTATCTAATTTCATTTCAGCCTTTCGCTGGAAAATATTATTTTTTCCTCATATGTACATTCCTCCCCCAAATGTTGCCACTCTCGGCAGCCGGCTTTTTTCACAACGGCTGTGATAAACGCCAAAGAACAAGGGATTGGCACTGCAATATCTGCAGCTCCTTGCTGACATTTTTCCAATTTCCCTTTCTTTATGTGTTTGTATACTTTAGTCTGGGATTTATATGACTTTTATTTATACTAGTTGGGTTTAGGCATTATATGACCATCGCTTTTTCACCTATATTTGTGATTAATCATTTTTTTTTTTTTTTTTTTTTTTTTTTTTTTTTTTTAGATATGGTTGTCAATAGGATCATCTGTATGGTTTTCAATGTATAGATTTTACATTGCATTTCACAGATTTTTTCCATTTTCATCGTTTTCGCCTTTTGTAAGATTGTGTACATAAAGGTTTTAGCAACAATGTGTATATAATTGCGGATAGGAGACGAAAAGAAAGTGAGGGAATTCTGAGTTTCAAGGTTTTTCTTAGTGTTAAATAGTGCCTATACTTTATTTTAAACTTAATACTGACTTAAATTATTATGTTTTTAAACCGTAGCGAAGCCATAAATATGGATATTCTTGCTAGTTTTCTATGCAAATACAGACATGAGGCATTTGTCAAGTAGTCTACTGGATGTTGAAAAATTCTGTGTTAAATCAGACGTAATATAATGAAATTTGCTGCTAATTATGACGTTATGTACAAAAGTATTTGTAGTTTAGTCTATTGATCATTTCAATTTTTTTTTTTAAATTTGATCCTTCACGTTGTTTTATATTTCTTGTTTTTAGTATCAAGAACTAAATTACAGCATTTTAAACTCTTTCATCTCAATAGGAGTGGCATTTTAGTGCTTAATTGTTCTAGTTAGGATGACGGCCTCCCATTACCAAAGTCCTGATTGTTTCCCACCTGTCAACCAACTATTTGAAAGGTATTAGTGTTAGACAGTAGTCAAAGAGAACTGGAAGCGTAACACCTAGCGTAACATATTCAAAGATATATACTGTATATATATATATATATATATATATATATATATATATATATATATATATATATATATATATATATATATATATATATATATATATATATATATATATCCTCTGTCGATTATAGGAATGATTTACAGTAGTTATATAGTTAAATGGTAGTTATTCGATTGTGATGGGATGCAGCCACAAGGGATAAATCAAGGAGCCTTGCAACCTAATCCCGTAAGATGTCAGAGTATGCGTTTAAGTGTTTAAGCTCTCTACTGTAGGTCAGAGTTCACTTACCATACCAGTGGGAGGACATGTGTTTTTATATTGGATAGGCATTTTCCATGAAAACTTATTATATCAGTGTTAAAGCCAGAATTGGAATGTGTCTAGTTATTAGTCAAATTAAGCGGGGTTCTGTCGAAGGGAAAAGGACAGTAAGCTAAGAATACTCTCCCAGAATCCAAGATACGTCTTTCATGTCATCTATCATGTCTTGCTCTCTCCCGTCACTTTTGAAATAAAGGGGAGCACAATAATAGCTTATATAATTGATAAAGAGGCATTGTTGACACTGCACAGAAAGTATAGTATAGAAGGTAAGTTGCTGTGAAAGAAATATATGAAGGACAGTGACTAGCTTGGTGTCAAAGTGGGTCTGAAACTATGGCTATGTACTCTTAATAACATGATGGGTGGCGCGAAATGTACGGTCTAAAACACGAACAATGTATGTAGGGCAGAAGTTGTTGGAATAAGAAAAAGATATCTGTGTGGAATATGGCATTGCTGATATTTGCAGATGATTCTATGCTATTAAAACAAAATTAATGGAAATGACAGAATATATTAAATGATGCTAAGGAAGAGTTTGGTTTGAGTGTAAATCAGGTAGAAGCACCATTAAATTTTGATAAAGAATATGAAAGAATGGAAGTGCATGATTCATATTGATATTTGGGAATAATTATGACTCAATGGTAAAATGATAATGAGTCACAGAGTAGTTGAAGTGGGTATGGTATCAAGAGGTGTCCAAAAGACTGGAAGTGACTAATGCTGTCTTTGTAATTTACTGTGAGAATGTATGAAGCGATTGTTGAGCCAACTCACATTTTTGACAGTTGAGTTCCTTCTTGAATGTCGAGTGCAATAAAAAAAAGAAAACCTATTGAAACAGCCGAATTTGTGTTGTGTAAGAAAAATAATGGAAATTTTTGCATGCGCACATGTTTTTTATGCAAAATAATAACGCCTTTTTCCTGATAAACGTTAAATACCAAGTACTAAAACCTATTATTGAAACACATTCAGATGCGCGATCATGTAAAGGAACGAGAGATAATAAAACCTAATTCAGTGAACTCGTAAGAAGAGCAAACTCTCTTAAGCTCGCCGATTCTCAAAAGAGAGAAAGAAAGAAAGAAAGAAAAGTTCGATACGCTGCTCATGTTCCAAAAAAAGTGAGAAGAGGAGGAAGAGGTGTCTGCGTAACAGCCTCCGGAAAACAAAATGTTACAACAGCCAATACAAACAAGTCTTGACAGCCTTGACAGCAACCAGCAGTTTCCATTCATACTGAATAGAACTTACTGCGGGCCCCATAGTCGGGGAATGTAATGGTTTGTCAGAAATGCTGTTTTTGTTTTCGCTTTTCCTTCCTGGAGAAATCTCAGAGTTGAAGAAGACTGCTTCGTTTTTAGGACGTAGCTTTCCTTAGGAGATTAGTTTCTTCATCATATGTTTCCATTTTTATTTTCATCTTTATATCGAGATGTAGGCAGGATAAATGGCTCAAATCCTGATTCCTCACAATAACAATGAATTTACCTACTTACACAACGTTAAACTGAAACAGGAATGGGTATAAGAGAACATTACTTCGGAAAAGATTTTATGGTAAAAAATATATTAGGTTGTCTGACGTCTATGTACAAAATTCCCAAATTACATCTGGCTCTTTTATTGCTAAGAAATTGATTGATGATCAGCCATTTTGTAGTAATCAATATGTACGGATAGATTTCCTTATATCGTGATTCAGGATTCTTATTGACAATAACACGAACTTTCAAGCAATAATAACGATTTTTTTTTCTATACTGAAGTATTTATATACAGTTTTTTTTTTTTATGTACAAGCAACCATAAAAAGAACCAGTTTACGATTGAATTGAGATTCAAGCCTTAGTTCTAAATTTATAGAAGTTGATAATTTCAGTTTTGCAGAAATCGTAAAACTTCAAAAGATACAAATGTTCTTCTAAAGTTCGCGTTTTATGTTTCGACTAATCTTCCCTTGTGGATGAATATTGGCATCTCAATGTCATATAAAATACCCATCTCCCAACTCCCCAATGTCCCCAGAAGTTGATGCCCAATTAGAAATTTTGTTATTATTCTGTATATATGTATATTGACATGAATTTCATTAGGTTTTTTAAAATACATACTTGACCACTCTATCCTCTCTTTATAAAATGCAAACTCATCTCTTCGGTCGTATGATTGATGATACTGTTTGGAGTTTCCCATTTCACTTGCATATCCAACTGGTAGTCTAGTCTCTTGTTTCTGCTTCTTGCTTTTAATGCTATTTTTTTATGAAGAGTTGAGCAACACCGTGCTCTTCATGCGTGAGTCTATTAAGTATATTGAAAATATGGCATGTAATTTAACCCTGTTTCAAAATGCATATGTTTGAGGTTTGCTCTGATATTCTGCACCCCTTATCATAATTTGATAATAGAGACTCACAACACAATGGCCAGACATAGGTAATATATTAGAGTATCTTGTGAATTAAGATGATGAGACATGATAATATATACCAATGGGTTGCAAGACTTCAACTTACGGAAATGTTAATATCTATTAAACATATTTTGTCTCATTTTCCGTTATGTTTGACACGTTTAGTGTATTTTTGCTTTGGCCTTTCACCTTTATTCATTGAATCAGTCTTTCAACGGATTATGATACTCTTTTTACCTCATTCCCGGTGTATTCTCTCTCTCTCTCTCTCTCTCTCTCCATCTCTCTCTCTCTCTCTCTCTCTCTCTCTCTCTCTCTCTCTCTCTCTCCCCTCTTTTCGCTCTCCCCCTCTCTATCAGCTGCCTCCCTTCACCACTACCACCACCACCACCACCATTATGTCTGCGTCATCCTCCTCTCTCGATCAATAGACCTGCTACGTTTTTAAATTAAAAGAGAAAAGACGTTCGCGCACACGTTGTACGAACAGTGTGAACGGGTGAAAAGATGAAAAAAAGGGAGGGGGGGGGGCAGAGAAGAGAAGAGTAGAGGGAGGTATTTCAGGTGAACTCATATATATATATGTGTGATATTCTCTGTGGTCGCCACTAGCGATTCCTTCATCGGTTTGCATTCTGTCGATATCGAGGGAAGATGACGGACGAAAGCGGGAGGAAGAGACAGACAGGAAATGGGAGAGAGAGAATCGGGGGGAAATCGAGAATATCAAGAGATCTGGCTACTCTGAGGGGAGAGGGAATGGGTTCTCGTGACTCTTATCCATTAAAAAGTGCTGAAATAAAACTTCGTGACAAGATCAACAAAGGTAGCCAGGATGGAGGGACGATTGGGGCCGTAGTTTGTCGGCAGCAGGCTTTGGGCAGGTTGGGCCTGCGCAGGAGTGGCCCTAGCTGTGGTGGCTGAGGTGTAGCCTGCGAATGGAAAGGATCGGCGGCAGCGCCATCGGCGGTGGACGAAGTACCAGGGCCATCGTCGGGCCGCGCTCTCTTGTGCTCCCTACACCAGAGGACCCCTCTGGGGATACTCCTGTATATCCTGCCGCTTCGTGTCTTCTGGAGAGTGTTGTTCCAGGAGCCAAGAGAACTGAGAATAGGACAGTTCAACTAAACTGGAATCCAGAGAAACTTCCAAACCCTGTAGTTTCTGCTTCATCAAGACTTGAGAAACTTCTAGTGTTGTTGTGAGTTACTAACAGTTTTATTTTTATTAAAGTGATTTCTGTTGTTTCCGTTAAGTTTCTATATGTCATCTATGTGTGTGATATTAACTTATTGTATACTTTGTATGTCTATAACATCGACAAGTTTGAAATTGGGATTTCGATCAAGAAAACTAAGATTTTCAAGTTTCTTGTGCATTCATTAGTTTATGTTCAGGGGATGTTTTCAGCAATGTGTTTTTATTGATATAGAATCTTTATTAAATTCTTTTATAATTATTTTAGTTCTCAGATCTTTTTAACAAAATAGATGTTACCAATTGCTCGAATATTAATAATTTTATTGTAGTGAGAGTTCCTCAAAATCTTAAGCACCTGAAAATTGTTCGATTTTCCCTCCTCTAAAGTAAAAATTGTATGAAAATTTAACATTGGACACAAAGTAGCTCTTTTCATAAGTCGATGTTATAGGGATGGGTCTTCACTCTCACTCAAGTCAAATGAAGACTACCCTGGTTATGCCTTTAACCAAATTAATCAATCTCATCATATGATAAACAATTTTACATGCTAAGTTATTTACGGTAAGTTTAAATGGGGTTTGGAATGTATCCTGTTGAGTATTGGGGTGGCATGGCTGATAGGGGAGGGGGAGGGGGAGGGGGGATAGGGTTGCGTGAGCGATGCGGTTCTTGATGATGTCTAAATGTCCCTCTGAGTGATGTAAGATGCTTCTGTGATCGTTGCATTGTAGTTACGGCTTCTATCAGTGTAGGTTGCATGCGCCACTTAAAGGGGCTTTCCTTGTCATTTTTTTTTTATTTTGCTTGTTATTTTTATTCGTAGTATTGTAGTAGAAGTGGTTTTTATTATTACTTCGATATTCTGCGTATTGAAAATCTCCTCACTGATCTTGAAAGTGAAGGTTTAACTTTGCATGGATTTGATTTTACATTATATATAAGCCTCATGCCGGTCGTTTTCCAGTGCCCATACTGAAAATGCAGCCATCTATATCCTAAATTAGTATTTACTTAATCCAGGGAAAGTTGGTACTCAAGAATCTACATCTATGCGTCCTTAAAATTTCCATCTTTGATTGTCTGGAGAAAATTTGTCGCATGAAATTCTACAAAAACTAAATATATTAAAAAAATATTGTTCATTTATAAAACGAGTTACTGTTTGCCAACATCTAAATGTATTTGTCTCTATAAACTGAGTTTATTAAGCCACAGTTGGTTAATATACTAAACCTAGAAGGTAGTCCAGGTTCAATCTTGATCAGGAAGTATAATAATCTTCTGTAATTCCATGTGGGTGAAAAATTATTCCTAAAGTAAAGTTAATTTGGGGTGTGTATGTCTTTTCAAAGCTAGCTACTGTAAACGACTTATTTTATTAATGCTGTTAATGGAATAGATGGTGATAATGAGAAAAATACTATTGAGAACACAGTAAGGGTTACGTTACGTCATGTTATTGTAACGGTTATCTCACGTCTGATTTTTTTTTTTATTCTGAACCTTTATTGTGCACCAATTTACATTTTAATCTTCAACAAAATTACGGTTGTGTTTATTTATCAAACCATTAGTTCCAAATATTATAAGGGTGTTTTTTATCATACATCATCTGTTCCTTACCTTTCTATGTAACTGGGCCTTTGTGTGTGTCTATATTCATTATATATTATATATGTCCCAGTAATTTCAACTATTTTCAGGTGTACGGTTTACTGTTAATATTTTCTCAACTTTATTTGTTTTTTATTACTTTATTAATTACGATGTGGATAAAGTTCTCCCTTATTCCCTTTAACACTTCCCAATGGGAAGACGCATCCACATCTGTTGATCTTCAGTGACCCTAAGTCTTTAGTCACCTGCCTCCACATTCCATTTGCCATATATTGCAACTGGATATATCTGTCCAGAGCTCGGTGGTGAAGATCGATTTATCGGAAATAATAGTGCAGCTATTACTTAGGGTTCTTGCTGCATATATTTCGCAAAACACGTTCAGTCTGAGCAGTCAGTGGGAGTTCCATTTCCGTGGGAAGAGGGACAGCTTCCAGAGCAGCTCTACGGTCTTCCTGTTTCCCAGGGACAGTGAGTTTTTTTTTTTTTTTTTTTTTTTTTAAGTTTATCATAGAATAGGCCTTTCTTGATATTAATTTGGTGGAAGTAATATACAAAATTGAGGAGAAAAGAAAATTGACAACAAAACTGAGGGGCAAAAAAAAACCACAGGGACACTTTTTTTTTTCTTTTTTTTTTCTTTTTTTCTAAGTTTATCAGAGAACAGGCCTTTCTTGATATGATTTTGGTTGAAGTAATATACAAAATTGTAGAGAAAAGAAAATTGCCAACAAAACTGAGGAAAAAAAAACGACGCTTTCATACCATGCTACCATTTCCTAGTTTTGGGAGAGAATACAAGGCACGCAAGATAAATTTAGAAACAAGAAATATGAAACCTAAATATTTTCTTTTTATGATAGCTCGTTTCCTTTCTCTGTTTCAAATAAAGTTTGGTGACAGCAAAGCCTTTCAGTTTAATAAACATTACTGAAAACTAAGGATTCAGATTGAATAGTATTCCCACAAATGTTTTTGGGAAATTCAATTTTGAAAGGAGTTCATAAGTATCTTCTTCTCTCTGAATTTTTTTTTTTTTTTTGCCCTATACCATATAGTGATCCATTTAGGTGATTGCTTCACTGAAAAAAAAAACACATAGAAGTACATTTTAGCGTAAAGAAAACAGATAAGTAAATATAAAGAAACAAGGAAGGCTTAGCTCTCTCTCTCTCTCTCTCTCTCTCTCTCTCTCTCTCTCTCTCTCTCTCTCTCTCTCTCTTTCCCCGCGGGATGAATCAGTATTCTCAAATCTGGTCAGATTTAAAAAAAAAAAATGTACGTGGCATTTTCCGATCTTTGAATCAAGAGTCCATTTACTTGAGAGCACACACTTCTATTTCGTCAATAAGATTTCGGTCAAACTTTATATTATATAGTCTGATCAGCGCCGTCAATTTTCATCATCACCTCATTATCTCCTCCTACTCCTATTGACGCAAAGGGCATAGTTTAGATTTCGCCAGTCGTCTCTATCCTAAGCTTTTAAATCTACCCTTCTCCATTCATTATCTCCTGCTTCACGATTAATAGTCCTCAGCCATGTAGGCCTGTGTCTTTCAACTCTTCCAGTGCCTTGTGGAGCCCAGGTAAAGGTTTGGTGAACACTTCTCTTCTTGGGGAGTACGAAGAGCATACCCAAACCATCTCCATCTACATTTTACTCATCTTTATTTCCTTTTACACTACTTCCAATCCTTGAGTTTTTGAAATACTTCGTGACAGTCTTCTGCAATTACCGATTGTTTCTGTAGGCAATTTCACTAGTATGGTGTTAGTACTTATTTTATTGGTAGATTTCCTTTTAATATTAATCCTTTTAATAAGTTGTCTTTGTATTAACAGAACATATTGCTAATTCTTCGAAAAAATTAAAATATCTATAATTTTTAGACAAGTCTGGTTCCTGGAAATCTTTTGTCTTGTGAGTGAGCATTATAACATTATATTTTAAGCCTCAATATATTCTTATGTAGTAAGAGGCAGGGTTTCATATCAGTGCACCTATATTTGCTGGAGTAGTTTTAACCTCCCCAGGGTACAGTCTGTTGTGGGACAAGGCTTATAAGTTTATACGGCTGCAGTGATATTTGTCTTGTATTTGCTATGCCCCTTCCCCAGATACAAACACCACAGTATTGGGTCTCATAGCTCAAATTCACAAACTCTAACCAATGACACCAAATTATTCGAGGATTAAAATATTTTATGTGTCAGCTGCTGTAAGAGTTATGTGCTCTCTTTCAAAACTCGGCATTGCTGCATATAGTATTTTAGAAAAATATAAACTAAAATTTCAGAGCTGCATTTAGACTAACTCACATAAAAGAACAAAGTTGTTACTTTTATATGGCATGGTATAAGTACTTGCAAGCATCAAGCACTTTATTTTTATCCCAGATGAGGTGCTTCACGGTTTTATTGCTACTTCACCAGTACTTAACATTTTCTGTTTACTTCACTGGTATTTAATGGCTATTGGAAACTTAGTTTTCTTGTTTGAACAAGTGGTTAAGCTTTTCCCTTGCTGCAATTAAAGTTCTTTTCTTGAAATTTATATAAATATAGTAATTTTCCCTCCATTCTCTCACGATTTCCATCTTTTCTTTCAAAAACTTACATATCTTTAGTAGTTTCCGTAAAAAAACTGCTATCTCTTAACTAGATGGAATTCACGGTAGAATTGGTGAATTAATTCATTCTCTAAATACAAGAAATTACTCCACGAAAGGTGTATATTCTATCTAAGAGAATATTACATCTTTTGAGATTGCAGATTACTGTTGTTAAATTTTTAGATAATTATATGTATTATTACTTTCTGTCTTAGCCAACATATTCACAAGGAGACTAGCCGAAAGGCAGGCAAACATATACTTTGAAAGTAAGTCAGCTTCATTAGTAACCGGGTTTTCGATGACGAAACTTCCATTTGGTTCTCAGCTAATGCCGAAGGTTTCTCAGTTACTTATTTTCTTAACCATTTACATCTCAGATACATTGCCACGTACGGTTAATAACTGAAAGCCCATAAACAACATAATCATGTTGGTGTAACTGTACAACTTGCCGAATAATTCTTCCCATAGCCTATAAGAAAGGCAAGTACAGTACTAGGCACTCCCTCTTTAAATGAAGATTATTAAGAGTACACCAAACATGGTTTACTGTAGGCATTACTCTTAAAGGGTCTTTTCAGCGTTCCTTCCTCTTCTACCTTCGTTCTTATCTTCTCCCTTCCATCTTGCTTCCCAATCTCTAACTTTTATTTTATAGTATAACTGCAGAGTTTTCCATATGTAAATCCAATCCAATCAACACGGCACTAGATATTTATTAACCACAAGAAATTTTCTATTAATCTGCTTCAGGCTCTGCGTGCACGAAGGAATGGAGTTGTAGATATCACAGAATCTAGTTCCATCTTTACTCTAAGGCATGCAGCTGTGAGCTGCTTTGCATTAATGGCCAGCCTCCTTCATAGACAAAAAAGGGAACGAAAGATAACTATAATAAACACACTTACAATAAAAATGGTAACAGCACTTAAGGTACTCTCCACTTTCTTCAAATACACCTTATCAACTCTTCAGCTTTCAATCTCCATATAAGATAATAACTGACAGCTGATAGTTCATTCACGTAATATTAATGTGCACTAAATTATAATTATTTAATTTCCTAATTTTGTTTTCCTTTTATCATTTTTTCCATGGATTAGGTCTCCACTTCTTTTATTTTTGAAAAGGAAATCAGTCGATACTTTGAATAAATTTACCCTAGAAATTCTAGCTCTAGGGTCGCGTATTCTTCTATGTTCCCAGAAACCTTTAAAATACGTAGGAAAATGTCATTAAATAGTTTTCTTCTCATTGCCCTGCTCATTTTGAATTCAGTGTTATATAGTTATATTTGATATGGTAAATGAACTGATTATTTAACGAGTGAACATAAATTTAAACATTTAAAAAGAGAGAACGAGGATGCCAGTTCAATTATTCTGGTAAAATTTACATAAAATATCTAGACTTTGGTAGAATCCATTAAAGTTAGAGGAAACATTTTTTCCTAGATTAAAACACAATGCTCACAATTGCCACGCACCATACAAGCGAGATAGTGAAAATGATGTTCTTTGGTTTTTATGATAATATACCTGTAGTTAAGTTCTTTGTAAAATAACTGTAACAGGAAACAGTTGATATTCTTGTCTTCGATAGAAAATTTTACCTCTCTCTCTCTCTCTCTCTCTCTCTCTCTCTCTCTCTCTCTCTCTCTCTCTCTCTCTCTCTCTCTCTCTCTCTCTCTCTCTCTCTCTCTTATAACAGTAGAAAATTAGCTTATTTCTCTCTTTAATTTGAATATTTCACACCTAAATATTCAAATTCTTGCTTTCTCGAAAAGATGTTCATCAGATATGTTTCAAATATGATCAAATGAAATCCTAAGTTCTCAAATGCAAATTAGCTTGAAATAAAGGACCGCACTTGTTCTTTTGATTACCTTGATTTCTTTTATCTGCAATCTTAGGTCAAGACACAAATGCCGATAAATGATAAGCCTAATGACCTTAGATGCCAACGTTACAATTTTGCGTCGATGTAGGTCAGTATATTGACCTACTATTCCCATTAAATTTTAGTGATGAAATAATCCTTTAAAAGACTTGGCACGACTTTTACCTCAGTGAATTCGTCATACATTCTCATATAAGGGTTTAAGATGTAACAGTTTCCCTTGCGAACGTTTCGTTTTACACACTGAACGTACAAACTACTCGAGGAATCTGTAACTTAGCATTTTATAATCTTTGTTTTTTTAGACATCAAAACTGATTTAAGAGTGATATTCAATCTCAGGATTCTTGAACTCATCTTTTTTTGGGCGTTTGCGGCATGTCTGAAGACTTCAAGATTGATGAAATTTAGCTCATACTATGGAGTAGTATCAATCATACATGTCATTTAAGCTGCTGCACACCTGACGTTTTCCAAGCAATTGTTTGTAAAACGTATTTATTTAGTTTTGATCCGCTTAATTGGCACATGGACGCTACAATGATTCGCCGACTCTTGAATAACTTCATTTAAAAAAAAGATTCTCCATTCCAATGCTGGAACGCAGATCCTACCCTCCTAGAGCAATGTTATCACTGAATGTGGCCAACCATTCTGATGATTACAAGAATGAAGATTACTGGCGTCTACACTAAAACAATCATCTCGGGGGAAATTATGTCGTACCTGTGACTTTAGATGATTGTAATGATAAATAAAGCCAGACTGTATATTGAACATTAATACTGATGATGAAACAATCCTTTTCTTTTAATTGGTTAACCTCAATTTCTTGAGATTTCAATCTTAATCTTTACTTTTAAACGGCCTTGAGATATCGAGCATTTATCAAAGTGTTAGAAAGTGAACTGTTTTATATGAAATATTATAAGTGACTTCATAAAGATGATGCTTGAATTACTTTTCACTTTAGAACTTACTTTTAAGTGATAACGACTTAAGTGACTAAATTTGTTTGATTAAACTTTTTTCTGACTCTTTACTTGGCGACTCAATACTTGAACATTATATTTTTTTAAGCCTTTATATGCAACTTTTGCTTTCCAATTTATTTTGTGGCTCTGTTTGTTTACCTCATAAATAATCTTCATCCCCACCACAATTGCTCCCTAAATCAAGGGGTCAGCTGCTTTGATGCGTCGTTTCAACTACTGTGTTTCACAAATTCTACCAGTTTAGGCATAAGTGGAATTTTGCGTTTAGTTCGAAGATTTTTCGTACTCGCTTTTAACAGCATTTGTCTTTGTTCTTTTTGTCCTGTAGAGATGATTATATATTCTTAACAGCCGAAAGTTGTAACGATAATCAATGGCCTTGAATTGTCATTAATTTGAGCTTTCAACAGAGAATGTGACATTTCCCTTTAAAATAACACTGGGCGAATAGGAATCTTATTAAAAATACCGCTGATGTTCCCAGGTTATCTAGTGTTTTCGTTTGCTTGGTACGTATACGTGGACAGCATAATTTTGGAACTTTTTGCTCTCTTGAACAGAGTTAAATTTATATCCTACATGAAAATGTTCGCAATGTTTCATTCATCTGTAGGTTCTTTTGATTTTACAGCATTTTTATCTTACAGGTTCTTTTGGTCCTGCAGGTTCTTTTGATCCTACAGACTCTCTTGATCCTACAGGATCTTTTAATCCTACAGTTTCTTTTGGTCCTGCAGGCCATTTTTATTCGACAGGTTCTTTTGATTCTACATGCTCTTTTAATCATACAGGCTCTTTTGATCCTGCCGGTTCTTTTGATCCTACAGGTTCTTTTGATCCCGCAGGTTCTTTTGACCCTACGGGCACTTCTGATCCTACAGGTTCTTTTGAACCTGGAGGTTCTTTTGATCCCACAGGATATTTTAATCGTACAGGTAATCTTTTGATCCTACAGGTTCTTTTGATCCCGCAGGTTCTTTTGATCCTACCGGGACTTCTGATCCTACAGGTTCTTTTGATCCTGGAGGTTCTTTTGACCCCACAGGATATTTTAGTCGTACAGGTTCTTTTGATTAGGTAGGATCTTTTAATCCTACAGGGTCTTTTGATTCTACAGGTTCTTTTAATCATAGTTCCTTTTGATTCTGCAGGCTCTTTTAATCATACAGGTTCTTTTGATCCTGCAGGTTCTTTTGATCCTACAGGTTCTTTTGATCCTAGAGGTTATTTTAATTCTACAGGCTCTTTTAATCATACAGGTTCTTTTGCTTCTACAGGTTCTTTTGATCCTATAGGTTCTTTTAATTCTTAAGGCTCTTTTGATCCTACAGGTTCTTTTAATTCTACACTCTTTTAATCATATAGGTTCTTTTGGTCCTGCAGGTTCTGCTGATCTTACAGGCTCTTTTGATCCTACAGGCTCTTTTAATCCTACAGTTTC
>NC_090745.1:88647982-88652982 GCF_036898095.1 Palaemon carinicauda
CATTGTTACCTTTAGTCTCCATTTCATAGAGGTGTTCCCCAGGGTTCAGTTTTACCAACTAAGCTTCCTTAATTCATTCGTGACGTTCTTCGGCCTTCTTTCTCGAAGTGGAGCCAGGTAATGTGTAATCTTGTTTGGAGTTGGATTTTGAGATACGTCCGAAAAGAATTATTTTGAGAAGTGTCTGAAAAGTAAGTCTGTATTCAGTTAGAGGCAGATAACTTCATAACATTGTAATTTTTTCCACTTTATTTTTTTAAACCTAAACCCAAATGTAATTTTTTTGTAGAACTTTTATTTCCATAAACCTATCGTTAAAATATCAGCTAAAAAATAAGAAAAAAAAAACTAGGGTTTCTGTTCACCTATTATTTTCTCATCCTTTTCGTACCCAATAGTCAAATTGTCTGTATTGGATTCACTATTGAAGCTTGTTATTAGTTGTTTTCTTCATTAACTGGATTCAATGGAAATGAATTCGTCTTTTCAACGCGAATGATATGCCTCCTCCTCTTCTGTGTGCCAGTTACTTCAACGCAAGCTGATCAGGAATCTTTTTCGGTAGTTATGTTTTCTCACTTTCTTGCTGTTAATATATCTTCCTCAGTTTCTTGTTTCGGTAAAATTCCTGATAAATTGGTATTGCCAAAGTTTCTTTTCCTCTTACACGAAATTGTTGCATTGGTTTATTTAGTCTTCCCCTATTCTTATAACAATCCCGTTCTAAGGGACAGAGCCAGCATTTCATTCTGGGTATTGGCTGCACTCTTTCATGTCTCCTGTCACGTCCTCTCGTGTTTTTCATTTTTTTAAGGTCCTATAAACTCTTATAGACATATGACTTCGTCCAAGTAAGACTGAAATTAACTTTTGCCGTCTTATATATATATTATATATATATATATATATATATATATATATATATATATATATATATGCATATATATATATATATATATATATATATATATATATATATATATATATATATATATATATATATTCATTTCATTGATTAAGAATTGAATTACTAAACGCTCTAATTATAAAAGAAGGGACATAGGGTTTCGGCTTAGTATCCATTGAAAAACACATATTTACAGTAAAAAAAAACCTGTGACTTTTATAGTTGACGAGTTTAGTAAAATAATCCTGAATCAATGAAATGAAGAAAAATATATTTTACGGCAAAAATTAATTTCAATCTTACTTAATCTCTCACAATGAAGCTATTTTTTCCAAATGAGTTTATAGGAGATTTAGAACAGAGCTTTGTCTATAAAAATAAGTTTAAGAGATTTTTTATTGACGTTTTAGATTAAGGGAATTTAATTGGATGGTAGGTTATCAGGGTTAATGAAGTCCCACTTGTAATAGAGATATTTTTATGTCTTTTAACCCGAGTGAAATCTTTACCTTTTTACATTAATATCTATTATGGTGTGTTTTTTATTTATCTATATTTGTGGATATTATTGTTGTGATCATGCGTGCTATGTATAGTATATGTTTGCTGGAATGCCCTGTCTGAGAGAGGGAGGGTTTGAGGAGTATAGTGGATCCCCTTTGCATCACACGGCACTGGAGGCGCTACCGAGATTATTTTTATTGTCTAAAATTATTGTTTTTTACTATTAAATGTATCATTTGAAGTCAAGAATCACATTTAATTAATATTAGCATGTGAATCATGTCTCAAAGCTAGTAATTGCGTAGTTAAGAACTTTTATAGCAATTGATTTAATTTGAGTCATAGTTTAAGCATGTCTACATGATTACACACACACAAACACACATACATGCATACACACACATATATATATATAAATATATATACATATATATATATATATATATATATATATATATATATATATATATATATATATATATATATATATATGTGTGTGTGTGTGTGTGTACATATATATATATATATATATATATATATATATATATATATATATATATATATATATATATATATATATATATATATATATATATATATATATATATATACATAAATACATATATATATATATATATATATATATATATATATATATATATATATATATATATATATATATACCGACTAAGAAATCAATACTTATGATACATATTTGGAGACGGAAATAGGTAACCATAACGAGCAAAGCTATAGCAATTGCAATTACGCTTTTATAAAAGGCAGTTTGTTCCCTCTTCTTTGGCGAACTTATCGAGAAAAGTTGATAACTATAGTTTAGAGCGATCAGGAAACTTAGCGCGGATTATGCTCTCAAAAAGTTGGCTTTGTTGGTATCGGAGGAAAAGAAGATGAAGAAAGTAGAAATGTTTTTGAACCCGGCATCAAAATGATGATGATGATGATCATGATGAAGATGGTGATTATTATTATTATTATTATGGATGATATTTGCTCTTTCCATTTACCCTATCTTTCTATTATATTATATTCCTGATAAAAAAAAATCAAATACAAAAACTTAGTTTTGATCTAGTGACCTCAGAGAAGAATATGATGTCAAATATAGTATTTGCTGTCAGTATGAGGTAAACTTAGCCAATGCGGTTTCTCTTACTTTCCTTTTCATGTTTCGTCTGCTCACTTCCAAAGGTGGTTATGGCTATCTGTTCCCGATACATCAGAGACATTAAGTCATGATATTGCGAAGTGTAGATTCCCCCCTGAGAACCTAAACGTCGTGATGCGTTGCAATATGTTATCAAGGATTATGATTACGTAATTCTGGCAACGACGTTAATTACCAACTCTGATGGAAAATCGTTTGGTAAATGTTCCAAAGCTATCCTGGGTCCTGTGTACACACACGGCCCTTTCAGTTCACTGCGCATTGATGCCCCGAGGAAAAGGAAATCGACGTTGTTTAGCCGTTATTTTCCAGTCCTGTGGTAAACGATAACATTAGTTTGCGAGTTGCGGCCTGCCCCGAGTTTCAGAAAGCCTGTAATAGGATGGAACTACCGAGCCATCATTTTTTTATAGCTCTCGGAGTTTTCAGAAACATTTTCTATTTCTTGAGTGTATCGTAAGGTATTGTCTTTGGTGCCATTTTTCTTTTTTTTCTCGATGAGCTAGTTATTATTATTGCACGAAAAAGAAATTTGTAAAAGCCAAACATTATTATAATTTACTTCCTATTTTTTAAAGTTTTTATTTTTTATTTTTTTTTTTCCATGAAAACATGATTATAATTAAAAAAAATTTTAAGTATCGTCCGGTGTCATTTGTAACTGTATCTTACAGATGCGTATAAGAAAGAAAGACGATGCTTCTAAAAAGACGTTTCCCTTCAGAATATAGTAAAGTCGAGTGATGGAGAAGCGACGAGGGGCGGCGTTGCTGATTTAATTTGTCTTCCCCCATATCAGAAAGGGCGGCGTTGCCACATCTTTTAGTCATAGATGTCTCATCGCCTGAGACCGCCTATTTTCTCTCTGTTTTATCCCTATCATAGGCAATGGGAAGGAGAAGAGGACACTCTCCCCCCCCCCCCCCCCACGTTTCCTCGGCCGATAATTATACGACGACACTGGTCACAGCCATTGCCTTCCGATTTTGCTGACGCTAGGTGACCGAGAATTCGTGAAGAAGGAATTTGAAAATGGAGTTGAGAGAGAGAGAGAGAGAGAGAGAGAGAGAGAGAGAGAGAGAGAGAGAGAGAGAGAGTAGGAATATATCCCCTTTATCCGAAGGGAGGGAAGTGTAGGAAGGAGGGGGAATTCGTTCAGCAGAACTGGAAGTTTCGGATTGAAAGCGAGTAAGGGGAGGAAAAGGGGGCTTAGGCTAGTAAGGAAAGAGAAAGGAAGGGGGAGGGGAAGGATGGGAAAAGGGGAATGGCGGGAGTGCGCAATGTGGATATGTGTATGTGAGAGAGAGAGGGGGGAGAGAGGAAGCGAGGAAGGCGCTATAATCTGAGGGGAGATGGAGCTAAGGGGAAATTACCAAGGCTGGAATTGGGGTGGGTTGGCTGTGAGGGGAACCGTAGAATCATCGGCGAGAGCAGCATCCCGCTTGGATTTCATTCCAAGAAGAAGAAGAACCGTCTTGGGTGTTCGAGAAAGAGAGAGAGAGAGAGAGAGAGAGAGAGAGAGAGAGAGAGAGAGAGAGAGAGAGAGAGAGAGAGAGAGAGAGAGAGAGTGAGTGCTGGAGGGACAGTGACTGCTTGAAAGGGGCAGAGTCACAAGCAGAATTAAAGAAGATGGATATTAAAGATTACTCCTCTGGGAATAAGGGGAATGGACAGAGAGAGAGAGAGAGAGAGAGAGAGAGAGAGAGAGAGAGAGAAGAGAGAGAGAGAGAGAGAGAGAAGGGGGAAGAAACCCCGGTTGAGATGACGAATCTGTACGAAAGCCGGAGAATGGACCGATAAAATGGCGAAAAGGTGAACAATTTAAAACAAAGTGGACTCTGTCAGAAATATTTCTTGGAGAGAGAGAGAGAGAGAGAGAGAGAGAGAGAGAGAGAGAGAGAGAGAGAGAGAGAGAGAGAGAGAGAGAGAGAGTGTATCGTTTGTACGTTATGACTTTAACATCTAAATAGTTTACTGTCTCTTATGATCAGGTTGAAATACTCACCAATGAATTTCTCTTGAGGGTTGGCAGCTGAGTTACCAATAATGAGGCGTTACATTAAATGACAATTACTCCTAAGTATCTCTCTCATGATAACAGCTGTGCGTGTTTGCTTTATCGGATATTTTGTCATTTTCAAACATAATGACATTGTTTCTCGCAAATGCTAGCGTTTGTCTTTCCCTTCACCTTGCTTTATTTGACCTATATTTCAGTACAAATTCATACTTGTTTTTCATATCTGTCGATTGGAGTCTGTCTTCGTTGGGGAAATAAATGATGTTGAGAGAATTTTAGAAAAGATATTTTCTTGAATTTTCATGAAAACCTGCATATTTTTTGTCACTCGTATGTTATTTCAAGATTTTTATTTTCTATTTTTATTGAACTCTTAAAGT
>NC_090745.1:88657982-88667982 GCF_036898095.1 Palaemon carinicauda
TTCATAAATGGAGATGCCATGATATTTTTTCTTTAAAAGGAAATCGATATCAGTATCATGATGTAATTTTAGATTAGATTATATCACAACATCAGGTATAAACTTACTGATTTGAAATATTACATTTTAAATTTCTTGTGTATTAGTATTTGTGAGAAAGAATTTGCATGTGAATTAGTATGGAAGTAATGGAACGCTTATGTTAACGTAGTTATTATAGCCTACAAACAGAATGAAGTTTCATTTGAAGGAACTGTAAAACAACATTCCATGGAAATTAATATTCTTGTAGAAAAAGATATATAGGACAAATGAAACTATAGGTAAATAACGATAGATATAAATAAAAAGAAATAATTCGAAGTGTTAGTGTTAATAGCACACCTCACGTAATACACCGTATGCATTACCAAGGGTTATGTGCGACATTTCTTTGCTCCCTACTTATTACTTTCTCTCCGTTACCGCTTTTTCCCTTCTATCTTGTTGCTCCTCTTCTCTTAAAATTGAAACGAAGATGCACCTCAATATACAATGGCCTTCCTGGCCACAGCGACGGACTATGTGGTCCAATTACCATACATCAAACTATGAATTCCAAGATTTTTTTAGCCACTAATTTTTGTCAGTTACATGGTGTATTTTATTGTACTTTTATAGAAAGTTTTAGTATCTTTTTTCACTATTTGTTGATATTAGGCAGATTTAGTATAAAATTGGATGCATTCTTATCACAATTGTTAAAAAGAGAGAATAGGTGTCTCAATGTAACACAAAAAGAAAAATGGAATATAAAACAGTTTAGGAAGATGATGATGATGATAATAATAATAATAATAATAATAATAATAATAATAATAATAATAATAATTGTAGTTTTCTATTATTAATGAAATATAATGCTACATAGAAAATGACAATACTGAATGTAGGCTTGTCATGAAGACTAATTTAGAATGCAAATGATGCTATGTCATTAACAACTAAAGCATGCCAATGGGAAAGTCCTTGAGATTTTAGAAGAATGATTACAAGTATATCAATTTGAGAGCTCATATGTTTGCTAAGGTTTATGAAAATGTCATAAGGTGTTTTAATGGCAATAACCTGATAAGAGTTATAGTGAGAACCTTAAGGGATGATAGTTCAGAGGCCATGTCAAGGAAAAGGTCGCAGGTAAATAGGGTCTATCAGACATTGGTTTGACCGGTAGAGCAGCTGTTATCAGTCATTATAGAAATGGTTCTTTATTGGGTTTTTATTTTCATTTATGTTCCGTTTACAAAATATAAAGGCTTGTTTGTTATTAATGGTTGAAACTATTCAATTTTCGCAAAGTAAAAAAAAAAAAAGTAATATTTCAAAATTCTCTTACATGCATTTCATTAAAGCTGATTTGCTGATAATTTCGTCGACGAGAAAAATTTTCAGAGGATACATAGAACTCTCTCTCTCTCTCTCTCTCTCTCTCTCTCTCTCTCTCCTCTCTCTCTCTCTCTCTCTCTCTCTCTCTCTCTCTCGGCCAAGGCAATCCTCCCTTCATAAGGGAGAAGCCATTCATAAGTTTTTTTCTGTCTCAAATTGTTTTTTTTTTTTTTTTTGTATTAAATCCTATATCAAAGCGATGTTCATCCTAAATAATGAAAGATTCAGATTGAAATTAAGAATATTATTTGTCTTTTTTTTTTCAATTCCCATTCATTCTCTTATTACTCCGATTTCTCTCAAATTTTCTTATTTTTAGCCGACCCCATAACGACTTTCCTTTTGCTTAATATTTACAGCTACCAGTTAATCTTTCTTAATAAGCCACTCCATCTCCGTATATCTTTCCCGTGTAAGTATACAGCCATTGCCTGCTGTTATATACGGCTCTGTTCCTAATGCTCAACAAATTTCGATCCTTTGTCCTTCGCAGTCATAAACTCCCGACGCAAGGGGAAAACTTCCTCCTCGCAAAGGGGGTTTGGCAATTAAAGAAAACACTGAAAGGAACGATATTGGCCTGGTTTTCCTTTCATCTTTTTACTTCTTATTTCTGCTATTTTTCTCTTACAGGGAAGGTTGAAATGGAAGCCGGACAGGGTACAATCTAGTTCTTGGTGCAAGTTCACATACACACACACACATACACACATACACACATATATTATACAGAATGCGTATGTTTTGTGTGTAAGGGCGAGCAACACAAATATGTATATAATATATATCAAAATTATGTGTAAATACACACATACACACATATATAAGAAATTTATATATATATATATATATATATATATATATATATATATATATATATATATGTGTGTGTGTGTGTGTGTGTGTGTGTGTTTGTGTGGTGTGTGTGTGTATATATGCATTAGTGATTGTGTGTGTGTTGGTGTGATAGCCAGAATTCAGTAGTCTTCTGTGGATCTAACCGAATGTTGAAATATGTATATGCCTCTCCAACAAGAATACATTTATTCACCTTATTATGATCTACTTTTTTCATTTGTCTTTTTTAGTGTATTCCTAACTTCACCATCTATTTTCCACTGGAGGTATCTTGTCGTTAAGGGACGTCTTGTGCTTGTAATATCTTTGCTTTACAAACCAGGGTTACAATTTTGCTAGTAAAAATTATAATAATAATTACATTCCTACTTTATCATCAGTTTTGGGCTCGTTTCTTGCGAATATTTATTTTACCATTGAGTGTTCTGGCTATTCCCATTTGATAATCTCTCAATTATGTCAGTGTCCCAACTTCTCCCTTTCGAGGAAATCTAACGTAGTACACGTGTATTTCATACACGCTCATACATTGTAATGCAACTGCTCTCTCTCTCTCTCTCTCTCTCTCTCTCTCTCTCTCTCTCTCTCTCTCCTCTCTCTCTCTCTCTCTCTCTCTCTCTCTCTGATATAATAGAAAAACATTTTTAAGCTTACATTTTTATGTTTTATGTTAAAGTTTTATACCATTGTTATCCTCAACCGTTTTGTATATAAGCTTGTGAAGTTGACATGTTGCGTTAATAAACAACTCTAATATTCATCAGTGTTCCAGGCCCTCTACATTTTATGTTATTTTCATCATTGTTCTAACCGAGATGTATATACTTCTCTTTAGACCTTGCTTCTAGCTATTCCCATAGTATAATATCTCATTTTCGTTTGTTCCATCTTCTCCCTGGAGACCTCTAATTTTTATCAATGTCCTGTGTTTTCCATTGTGATAATCTCTCGTTTTTAGCAGTATCGGGGGCACGTCCCTTGTCCAAACCTCATCATTTTCATCCGTGTCCTGTCTATTCCTACCACTCAAAAATTGCATATTTATTTATCAATGTTCGGATTTATTTCTTTGGATAATTTCTCATATTCATGAGAATTTTTGACGATAAAATCTCATTTTTATCAGTGTTCCTTCACATTCTTTGAAATATTTTCCCATTTTCATCAGTGTCCCAGCCCCTTCTTTGTTAAAAATTTTGATTTCTATCGGTGTTTCTGCTTTCCTACTCCAATTATATCTAATTTTCATCAGTGTCCAGTTTGTCTCTTGCAATACTCTCTTTGCTCATCAGTGTCCAAACTCGTTCATAGTGACAATCTCCCCTTTTCATCAATGTTCTTGCAATAATATTTTTTTTTCTCTTCAATCCCATTATGTTTTTTTCAGTGATAATTCTCTTTGCCCAGTCACCCAGTTAATTCTATTGAAGAACTTTTCGTTTTTTTTTCAGTAGCTTGGATCGTAACTTATTATAGTTATTCAAATTTCTATCAATGTTCCAGCTCATACCTTCGCAATAATGTATGATTATCATTAATATCCCAACTTGTCCTTCTCAATAGTCTTTTATTTTCTTCAGAGTTAAGTTTCGTTTCTTGCTATAATCTGACTGTCTGCTAAATTAAATATTATTTTCACCAGTGTCTTGTATCATCCTGTGATAATTTGTGATCTTCATCAGTGACCTTGGCTAATCTCCCTTGATGACCTCTCATTTTCATAAGTGCCCCTTCCAGCTCATACCTTGAGATAATCTTTGTGATCTCTCCTTCTTAATCAGTGACGCGGCTTTTCCTTTGCAATTTAGTAGCCCACTTTGTCCCTTGCACTAATACCTCATTTTCAGTAGTGTCTGAACTCGGTCCAAGTGAAATCTCCTATTATCTCGTGTCTTGACAAGTTCCATTTGATGATCTCTCATTTTCATCAATGTCGATCCCAGATCATACCTACCTTATGATAATCTTACATGTCCAACAAGTGTCTCTGTTATGTTTGTGTGAAAATTCCTTTTTTTTTATCAGTAACCTGGCTCCAATTATATCTCATTTTCATGTGTCCGTGCTCGTCCCCTGTAATGATCTATCATTTCCATGTACCCTTGTCCTCTCCATAACATAATATTTCTTTTTCATAAGTTTTCCATGTAATCCCTCATGACAATCTCATATTTTCATCCGTGGCTTATCTTGTTCCCCGCAAAGATCTCTCATTTTCATCAATATCCCATCTCGTTCTTTTTATTGATCTTTCATTTTATGTCCCGGCTCACGTATTTCAGAATAAATACTTTTCATCTGTGTACCCGTTTGATTGTCTCATTTTCATCAGTGCCCCAGTTAGTTTAGTGTGGCATTCTCAATATCATGGTCCATTCCTTTGATAACTTCTCATTTTTATCAGTATCCTGTATACTTCTCAAAGATAATCTCACATTTTCATCAATGTCCTGGCTTGTTCCATATGACAATTCCTCCTTTTCTTCGTTGTTCTATATCGTCCCTTACGAAAATTTCAGGATCCACTTAGAATGTACTAATCTCATTTTCTTTATTGTTCAGGCTCGTCCATGATAATAATCTCTCATTTTCATCAGTCCAAGTTCATCCCTTAAGATAATCTGCCATTACTTTGTCTCTGACATTACGTTGATTGCCGGGGTGAGCTGCCTATTTATGTGCCATTGTCTCCTCTTAAGCCTTGGGATTTTACCGAGTTGGATCTACAGTCTGTTAGAATCTCATCCATTTAGTTTAATTACATGTCTTCCAAAATCCTATAGGGTTTATAACTTGGATTGGTTTGAAGTAAAGATTAAAGTGTAATTTGAAATCTTGTTCTTTTCTGCAGACTAAATTCCTACTGATGCTGAAGTAAAGCGTTCGATAATATCTTGGGAGGTTACTCCCCATGACCTTAAATGGCCACTGGCATATCGACATAACCTGTCACCATGAATCCAACGATTTAGATTTAAGATTACGATAATAAAGTTGGTGTTAATTGGTAAGAATGATCGCTGGTTGGCTTATGGGTTTTGACGGTCGTTACATCGTTACATCGTCCTAAGGTTATTACTATGAATAAGTATTTGGTATAAAAAAATCAATTCAGGTAGTTTCACAAGAATTGTATTTGATTGCGTCCAGTGAAGTAATAATTGAACTCATGTTGTTGTTGTTGATGGGTGGAGTGAATAAAATGCTGTAAAATCAGAAGGAATTTTTGAAAGAAATATATCTTATTTTTAATGTGTTTGCTGTATCCAGATGGTGCTACTCAGAACGCTAAAAGTTACTGAAGAATTAAAAATGATAAATGTGTAAGAGGTAAAAGGCTCTGTGTTACGATATATTCAAACAACTATTCATCCCAGAGAAACAAAAAAGTAATCATTATTTGTTTCATGTGTCAGTCATTAGTGAAAATATATGGCACATACGTGGAGATAAACCAAGAATTAGATCACAGTATTAGGTTTTAAGATTAGTTAATTGAGGTTTAATTATTAATAATTCTCAATCAAAAGATGCCAATTAAATTGAAACCTTCAGAAACTTTAGAATTTCCTTTTGATTATTTTTTAATAACTCGAGTCTTAATCTTAAAAAACATTTAAAGACGAGGTCATCCTCATTACCGAGCTTATATTCATATGGAGTTTTACCTCGGTTGTAAATCTGAGGTCAATTTTATTAGTCGATGCAGCAGATGGGTCAAAAGGTCAATCCGTTTAAACTTAAAAATGGAAGAAGTCTTTCAAGATGCGGATTCTTTTTTACACTTAAAAATGAAAGAAATCTTTCAAGATGCGGATTCTTTTTTACACTTAAAAATGAAAGAAATCTTTCAAGATGCGGATTCTTTTTTACACAGTTATCTATAACGGATTTCATTGCAGAGAAAGAGACAGTGTTCTAATTATAATTGAAGATTTTCCTTCTATATTATTCTAAGTAACCTCTTCAGATTTTCTGTTTCAATCTGTGAAGGCTTAGTGCCTCATACCCTTTCTTACGATTTATCGTAAATTATCTACCTTAAACATTTTTAAGCAGTTCATTACGAAATTCCTTCACGTAATTACCATTCAACATAACTTATGTAATCTTCTTCCAGAATACCCGTAAGATATAACTTGAGTAATCCCTTTATAATTTCCCCGTTGTACAGTATGCCAGAAGCCACATAATAAATAGATCAAGTTGCCGGCTTTTTTTCCGTAATTTTTATGGGTCGGTTATAAATCTGGTCTTAATACACGTGTAGGGGTAACGGGAAAAAACTGATCTCGTTTGGAGAAGTATAGTTGAGCTATTATCATTGAACAGCTATTTGGTATTTGTGTATAAATTGAATCCCCCCCCTCCCTCTCTCTCTCTCTCTCTCTCTCTCTCTCTCTCTCTCTCTCTCTCTCTCTCTCTCTCTCTCTCTCTCTCTCCCTTTGTGTGTGTGTGTGTGTGCTCTGCTCCCATGAAGGTATGGCGATTATCAAGGATTATTTCATCCGCTTAGCCATATTTTCTATTGTTATTGTACCTTTCTTCTGGATAGGTTTTGTTTGTGGACAACAATTGATATTCAAGTTCATATCTTGTTTTATTATGCCTTCCTGTGTAGTCGACTTTGCCTTCTATATCCCAAATGTTAGGGACTTCTCTATTATTATAAACTAGTGAACGCGACCCGTCAAAATGACGGCGAAATATTTAGATAGATATGCACACACACGCACCCATTCTCAGCTGGATATGACCTCAGTTATACACCTGGCAATGCCGCTGGACGTGACCGGAAAGATCGTAATACTGGGTATGCAATTAATTCTAATAGTCATGTCTTCTCCATCATAAGGTTCAGTAATACATAGTATTCTAGAAGTTTTATTCCAGCTATGACCAGGTTATGGGATGATCTTCCTAATCAGGCAGTTGATTATGTGGATCTTCAAAAGTTCAAATTTGCTGCGTATGATTTCATGTTGAATAGGGTGACATGTGTCTCTTTTTATAGTTTATATATGAAAGATCTATTCTACTGTTGTTACTGTTCTAGAATGTTTTATTTTAATTGTTCATTACTTTTCCTGCAGTTTAAACACTTCCTTATTTCCTTCCCTTACCAGGCTATTTTTCCCTGTTGGAGCCCTTGTGCTTATAGCATCCTGCATTTCCAACTAGGGTTGTAGCTTATGATAATAATAATAATAATAATAATAATAATAATAATAATTCTATGTATGTATTTTTTTTCCATTTTTTTTTTGTATGGGGTTAACACGATTGCGTAATAATAATAATAATAATAATAATAATAATAATAATAATAATAATAATAATAATAATAATAATAATAATAATTCTTTGAACTTGTTATTATCCATTTTTTGTATGGGGTAAGCACAGTTGACTAATAATAATGATAATGATAATAATAATAATAATAGGGGAGATAATTTTAAATTTGCCATTATTGATATTACTATTATAATTATTATTATTATTAATTATTTATTATTTATTGTTTATTCATTTATTTATTTATTTATTATATATTATTTATTATTTATTTATTTATTATTCATTTATTATAATTTATTATTTATTATTACTTTCGCTATTGAGATGATGCTAACGATGAGAAATCTGCAAACATTCCGAAACATTTCCCTGCATGAGAAATGTTTCCCTTGGACCCTAATCTCCCCCCCCCCCCTCCGGTATTGCTCTGGCAGAAAGAAGAGCGCCGTGTGATGGTGTTTGTTCCTTAGTCATGGTGTGAGATTTCAGGCGCTGATTCCCAAATTAAAAATTCCGTTTAGGTGGTGTCCGCCATATGATCGTCCCTTGTTTAGAAGTCCAACGTACCGATGCTTAAATGAAGTCATTTTTTCGCTTTGATATATATATATATATATATATATATATATATATATATATATATATATATATATATATATATAATATATAAGATATATATATATATATATAGTTTAGTGAGTGGGAAGCCATTCTATATTCTATATTTGAAAAACTATGTCCGTATTTAAGTACTTGTGTTTTCATTTCGGTCCTCAGCCGTGAGCATGAGATGAAGTTAAAAACCTATTAGTGTTGAGTAAATTGTGCGATTTCTAATTTACTGCCTATTTCAGGATGTTTATTTATTGCGTGATTTAACACTTAATATATACATGATTATTTGTACAAATAAAACTACACTTTTACATTGTTTCTTTTCTCCATTATTTA
The DNA here is from genome assembly GCF_036898095.1 of Palaemon carinicauda. Classification (NCBI taxonomy): domain Eukaryota; kingdom Metazoa; phylum Arthropoda; class Malacostraca; order Decapoda; family Palaemonidae; genus Palaemon; species Palaemon carinicauda. Next base: position 88,666,518 of record NC_090745.1, read on the forward strand.
TCTTGTATTTTGACCGTTGGTAGATGGAAGATGGATTCTTTTTTATATAGATTGAAATAGTGCAAGTATATTTGTAAGTAGATAGACTGTTATAAAAGTAGATAATTAAGGTAAGAACGTGTTAGAAACGGCAATATACAACAAACAGACCATCGAACCCTATAGTCATTTCCCGAGTGTAGGAGAGAGAGGTTAAGCGCCCCTTTCCCATTAACATCATCATATGCTCAGGCGAAGAACCTGTGGGAATTTCCTGCCCACGATGGAAATCAACTCAAAAGGTGTCATGGGAAATAGGCAAGATGGGGGATAGAGCAGGTCAGGCTAGCTGCTCCTTAAGGTTTCGGGGGCGAGTGAAGGGTGATCTATAGTAGGCTGTCTTGTAGAGGACTATTTGATTTGAGTGAGATATTATTGTTTCCTTTGATTTCTTTTGATGGACGGTTTTCATAGCATTTTTTATACATATTCTCATTTGTATATCTATATAGTATACAGAGAGACAAATGAGATAGACAAATATAAGGTTTATTGAGAAGCAAAACAAACTAAATAGGAACATGTCTATAGACAAGGCAAGCTAATATACGCAAAAGAATCGTTACAATAGAACAGAAGAAAGAAGGAGAAAGTGAGTGAGAATGAGGGAGCGAAGGAAGGTTGGTAGATGGTGGGAGGTGGGTGTGGAGAGGATGGGTGGGTGGGTGGGTGGGTTTTGGGGATGAATTTCTGACATCATGATTAACGACCTCAACTACTTACTCTGATTACGGAGAGGCGTCTCTCAGCGCCCATCACCTTCCTTCTCCAGCGGCAGATAACAGTCTCTCTCTCTCTCTCTCTCTCTCTCTCTCTCTCTCTCTCTCTCTCTCTCTCTCTCTCTCTCTCTCTCTCTCTCTCTCTCTCTCTCTCTCTCTTCCGGAATATTAGTTATATCAAATTTGAAATAAACGTCTTTATATTTATGAAATTTATATCATTTGTTTTTTTTGGCGTTATTGTGTATGTTTGTATATCCGCTACTCTCTCAAACGTCACGAATTTAGATATGAACTGAATAATAATAATAATAATAATAATGTTTATTGGAGAAAAAATATTTACATTCAAAGATTTACAAAAAGAAAAAAAAGACTCAGTCCAAGCCCATGTGGAGCAGAGCTCTTCGGGCAATAATACAGCAAAATAATATCATCAATTAAGTAAAAATAAAAAATAAAGTAAATATGGATATAGATATACAAAATGTACGCATACATATACATAATCATATGTATACAAATAGATACATATAAATGAGAATCTTAGCCTAAAAACAAATTGAAATGCATATTTATATGACAAAGAAAGATGGTATATGAAAGCTAATGGTATATACATTGAAAAATTGTAGATATTAAGCAAAAAACTCAGTAAAAGAACTAGTTTTACAAATAAAAAAATATTCTAAACAATGAAACATACT